>NC_091159.1:13716795-13741795 GCF_040958095.1 Procambarus clarkii | reverse complement strand
AGCAATTTGTTATTGGAGTTGTTGCTGGTATTTTTTCTGGTCGTGTAAGAGATCACTATGTACAAGAGAATGACACAGACCCTGATACAGTGCCGGGGAGATTTACCAAACAATCCAGGTGGAGGGCGGCTGTTAGAGGGCTTCTGCCCGCACCCACCTGACCATCATCTCGACCCTGACTGACTAACTGCCCACCTTCCCTTATTGTCTTGTTCCTCGGGTGCTGAAACTGCAGCTGCCTTCTGTACCCTCGCGATTGAACTGAAAGATTCATCTTAGAAACCTGTTAGTGGCTGTAGTTTGGCACCACAAACCCAATGACTATTTTCGTTCCAATGCAGGCTGTATTGTAGCTGCATTTGCGATGCACCTATGAGGTCTGGTAGGTGGGGTGGGGTAGAAAGGGAACTAACGTCTTCTATTATTCTCCTGGATCCATTATTGAGGTTATTTTTGGTGTTGGGGAGCGCCGTCTAGCCGTGTCAGCCGCAGAGGTCGCTCGGTCTTCCACTGCGTTGTTTGGTTCCGTTGGCAAGAGGAATGTGTTGCCACAGTGTTAGGCTAGAATTGTGAGAATAGGCTGTGCGAGAGTGAGTAGATGTGAGTCACTCGTTGCTTCATTGGTGAGGCAATGAGTGACATCTCATATAAACATAGACATCCACCCCTACACCTTGCTCCTACCTCCCTCATAAAACACTAGCTGAAGCCCAGATTGAAAAATTGCAACTGAAACAGGAAGGCATACAAGGGATTAACGAAAATCCAAAATATTTGTTCACATACGCAGAATAAAGAAAAATCTAGGCGTATTTCTAGATTAAAAAAAGTATTATTATTAAAAAAAAAGAATTATTAAAAAAGTAGTATTGGATCTGTACTTAAAATAATAGAGACGACGATAGAGAAAAACTATGAAATGGAAGTTGAAGATCCAGATAGCTTATTTATGAACCGACAACATTACTAATATTAACACGAACACAATAGACATTAAAATAACAATTTATAAAACAGCCCATCCTCCTAAAAGTTAAGTACGTATAGTAACTATTTGGACAAACCAGATTTTTTTTTTAAGCCCAACATAAATATTAACCTCTGCTAGCAATCATAGGCCTAATATAGTACATGTGTGCTATCGAAGGCCTACGACTATTTGAGTTTTGCTTTCAGCTCAATCCTCTCCAGACTAAAATCAATCGTACCAAAAGTGGTTTTCTGGTGGTCCATCACTGCATGCTGGCACTTTCGACCAAATAGTTAAGTACTGTCATTTCAGGAGGATCCCTGGAAACACAAACCCTAACTGTCTCTATTTTCCGCTTGTTACAACTTGTAATAAAGTTGTTACATCTTGGCTTAACGTGTTTATGACGTATTAGAACGTTGTTACAACTTGCTTTATCGGTTGTTATAACTGGTTAGGAAGTGTTAAAACTTGTTCGGACGTTGTACCAACGTCGTAGTTTCGGTGTGTGTTTGGCGGGAGGGGTTGTAATTACCAGATAGTTCTCCTACTTCCACTGTAAGAACACACTTGGATGTGTTTATCCTGTTTTTTCTGTTTGGCTGATTGTAAACCAAAGTAGTTAGAATTTATTACTGTTGAACAATCTGATTTCTGTTGTGCATTGGAGGGCTGTTCATTTTTTAATTAAGAGCCTTCCAGTGTGCAACAGAAAACGAGGTACGGTATTCCCACATCATTTGAGGATGAGCTCCAGTGACGGTGAGATCACAGTGCCTTGCAGAACAGTGCTGGGATTGGTTTTTGATATAACAATGGTATATGTTTGGAATATGATTAGGCATTCCCACCCTATTGTGCCTGTGCACCATTGCAACCTGATTCTGATGTTATCGCTTAGCGCATCCCACCTGTCAGCTGCTCCTTTGTGACTTGTGTTTCCAAGGATCACTGACTCCGCTGCCTGGTTGACTGATCGGTCAGACTGTCTGTGTCTGTTGCTTGCAGTCCGAGATAAGCCCCCAGCCAGCCCGACTCATCAGGTACCCTTAGAGGTGTTAATGAAGTTCCGTCTTGAACACAGGTTTGTCATCACCAGAGCCTCCACCAGCAACAATCGTGGACATTTTCAAGAGGAAACTAGATTTATTCCTCCAAGGAGTGCCGGACCAACCGGGCTGTGGTGGGTATGTGGGCCTGCGGGCCGCTCCAAGCAACAGCCTGGTGGACCAAACTCTCACAAGTCAAGCCTGGGCTCGGGCCGGGCTTGGGGAGTAGAAGAACTCCCAGAACCCCATCAACCTGGTATCAACCAGGTAATCAGTGATGTATTTCAGTGACTCCAACTTTCTCGCCGAGTGTCATACCTGCACTCATTACGGTGTATGGAATTACCTTCAACTACTTACCTTTTAGTTCTTTACACTGGAGGAGAACTTCTGTAGATTCTTAAGACACGGTTGGGGTCTACTTTACACCTATGCCTTCTTGCGTTATCCTTTCCTCCTCTAAAGCCGGTTAACCTGGGTTGTGTGCTAGCGAATGTTGAATGACAAGTGGTTTGTGAATGGGTAGCAGGTATTGGCGAATGTACTCGCCTAATTATCCTAGCGGGGGTTGATACCTGCTTGATGGGGTTCTGGGACTACTACTACTCCTCAAACCCGGCCCAAGTTCAGGCTTGACTTGTCAGAGTTTGGTCCACCAGGCTGTTGCATGGAGCGGCGAGCTCCGGCTCTTTGGTCCTGCATCTCAACTGTCAGATAACCGCCTCAATGTGTGGGGTGTTGTCTGTTGGTTATGGTCTAGACAGTTGGGAGACCAGCTAGACAAGATGGGAGACCAGCTGGAAGGTTAGCGAGGAAGGTGGGCGGCTGGATGACATGATTAAGGTGACCAGCTACTGGAAGCGTCATCACTCCTGAAAGCTCAATGCTTGGCGTACATTTCTTTTGTGAGAAGGATGGATGAAGCGGCATGAATACGAGGCTTGTTACGCCTGGCGCCCCTATTCATGGCTGGTTCTTTTACCTCCGGTGAAGTAACACTTCAAGTTCATGACTGAAATAACTTGTATAAACATAGGTCAGTGCAAGGAATGGAGTTCGTGTGCCTGCGTCTTCTTTTCATTAGTATTTTGTCATGTTCTTAATCAAACGACACTTTATGTAAAAGTGTCATATTTTATAATATATTAGTAAAATACACGGGAATATTATTTAATGGATATAATTTAAAGGCCTTTTGAAAGGTATTGTGAGCACACGTATCAATATTCTGAGGCATACCCATTGCCTCAGGTATCTGAGGCCTGTCAATAGCATTACCCACACAGGCGATACCAGTGCTAACATAGCTATACCAGTCCGCAGGTTTAACTTTCCTCGTTATGGTCTGGGTTGACTGATAGCCGCTACACAGCTGGGCAAAGAGAGAGAGAGAGAGATATGTCGCTGGGCAGTAATTATGAGTAGCACTTGAGGGTTGTGTCTCACTAAACACATGTAAACCATAGGAAGATACCATTCCAATTCAATTGTTAGTTACGTGTTTCTGTGAATGTCATCGTGGTTGTCAAGAGCCCCTGGCCAGTTTAGGAGTATACAGTTGAGAGGCGGGATCAAAGAGCCAGAGCTCAACCCCCGTAAGCACAACTAGGTGAATACAACCTTCCCACGTTTGTGCTCCTGCATGATCGGTCAGCCTGTCATGCATTCTATAGATAATGGTCTGTTGTTGGAAACCTTTTAATTTATTTTTAATCTTTGAATAACCTTGGCTGCGTTCCAGCCATCCGATAATCAAATATATAATTGTTTACTCAAAATGGTTATACATTTATAATTGGTGGTTTACAGGGAACTTCAGTATATTTACGTAATAATAGCCATAATAATATCATAACCTATTATAATAATAGCCAGAACACAATCTTTACAATTATATACTTTATAATTATGAATCAAATTTTGATTCTGAAGCTTTGTGATACAAAAAATCATAAGTTGTGGCTAGTATGACATATATTATTAGAAGGAAGATAATTTGAAGGATAACTAATATAAACCAGTTATACCGTGACGTTACAACAATTTGCACTGTTACGAGCATCTTGTATATCATCGTGCAAGTGGCCTTGTTCAGAGATTAAACCGTTTTTCCGGATCCAAGGTGAAATTGGTCGCTACGTCTTTGGCGTATACGATTATTTCAAGTGCCTCATTCCTTGTTCACGTACGTGTGTGATAATGTGTGAGAGAAAAAACTGGAGTGCTACCCAGTCACTCCACGCTGGCTTCTCTTGAACTTCACCCCCCCCCCCCTTCCCTTCCTGTTCTTGGGTCGGCCAAGGTCGCCGCTGGATAGTGCGGGTCGTGTAGTCAAGTTAAAGTTGTAGATGTGGTTTCCTGTAGCTTGAAGCAGTGCTCCTGGGCTGTGCTGTGTCGGCAAGGTATTTAGATCTCTATCAAGGTGGCTCCGGGCATTAATGTTTTGTTATTGTTGCCGCCGGCGGCTGCTAGTATACTCATCCTGTGAGCGGGAGTTTATTGTGCTCCCCATACTCATCCTGTGAGCGGGAGTTTATTGTGCTCCCCATACTCATCCTGTGAGCGGGAGTTTGTGCACCCCATACTCATCCTGTGAGCGGTAGTTTCTGCACCCCCATACTCATCCTGTGAGCGGTAGTTTATTGTGCACCCCCATACTCATCCTGTGAGCGGGAGTTTATTGTGCACTCCCATACTCATCCTGTGAGTGGTAGTTTATTGTGCACTCCCATACTCATCCTGTGAGCGGTAGTTTATTGTGCTCCCCATACTCATCCTGTGAGCGGTAGTTTCTGCTCCCCATACTCATCCTTTTTGTTTCCTGCCGCTGTGGTATTTATGTATAGACATGTCAAGTGTATTTGTTTATTACGTTAATTTGAATGGCTTTCTTTTTGTTTTCGTTCTGTTATGAGTGAATGATTGTTTTCGTTGGTAGTGACACAGGCCCGTAGCTCGGTGTGTTTCAGTAGCCTCCTTTCTTCTATTGTCTAGTCTACTGAATTCTTTCTACGTTAGAATAATGTTTATTAGAGCGACATAATTTATTATGGTTCTGTCGGCCTCTTCATGCAGTATGCATTGTATTGTCGTTTGTACTCAGTTGTTGCACAGGGAATGTTGAATAATTATATTACGCCTGTCAGTAACACTTGTTGAAGCTTTGGTTAAATGTTCCCATCCCTCATGATGTGTGCTGGGCACGGTAGGCCTATAAGATTTTTTTCACTAAGGGTGCTATTTTGAAGTACAGTACCTTGATGGTTCCGAGGATCAGTGACCCCACGCCCCGGAGTTAGTCGTTTCTTTAAACGTATTAATTAATGTTTTGTAACTGTTGTTACTCTGTACTGTAATATTTTTTACTGTACTATATGATTGTAATTATATGTGTATTAGTAGTCATTTTGTTAGGGGGGTAGACTATAGGTAGGGCTTGGGTGGGGGGATATAAGTGGATAAGGGAATGGGGGGGCAGTGATGGGTGGAGGGGAGGTACTGTGATGGGTCGACGAGGGGGGGGAGGGATGGAATTTGGAAGATGATCGCGTGTACAGGTGCACGAGGTGTATGGGGGGGAGGTGTAGGAGTACATATGTACTCCATGGAGTACATGCTAATCTGTGAAATCAGTCTTGTCAGTACCAATTTGATTTTGATATTGGTGAATTGGTGAGCTCATTATAATACTGCAAGTTAAAGTTGCCTCGTTTAACAGCAGATGAGCAAGTTTCAATGTAACTTCAGAGATGTTTGCATACAAGTTAAGTACATTTCGGATGTTTATAAATATAAACGGCTTTAATCCCGTTTTTGTTGAATGGCGTTGCAAGTTCGCGCACTTGAGGAGTGCTATTAAGGATGACGTAGTTGTGTTGCCTTTATATCTAACACTACTCTCTTTGGGTTCGTGTGGCACTAAGCTCATTTAACTATAGACCTCATTCAGTCAGAGGAAGGTGGCAGAAGGTGTACTCGCATAATGGGATAAGGTACTGCACTTACTTTTAGCTAAACAATTTATGTTTAAGATTGATTATCCAGATCTGATCAAATGTAAACATTTCGGTAAAGTATTCACACATGCTGCAACACTGATGGAATGTGAACAAATTCAATAATGTGCAACGTACAGCACTGAGCGAGCTGTGTTGTCGCCGCCTTGTGTATAAACGGTTCAGGAATGTTCCCAGGACGAGGGTTACCGGGGACGTATCCTGGCGCGTCATGGCGGGAGGGAGACTAATGTAAGAGAACAAAGTCGGAGACGAGGAATGGAGGTAACTGAGTAAATGGAAAAGTATTATCGGGAGTGAATGGATTGGCTGGGAATGAGTGGGCCTAGAGACGCGTGGGTGTGTAGGTTCACCCATTGTCTGCTCCGTGCTGCACTTGATGACGTCACTGGCGGCCCAGACAGCTGGCTGGCTGGGTCCCACCTTCCCTCCTCCCTGGAAGTGGCATCACCCATTGTTACATGACGGGGTGTCATCTTGGCGCAGGCAGGGGTCATTACCTGCATTACCTGCAGGAGGGAGCTTGTGCTGGGGAGGCAGCCCGTTCTCCTGATTTCCCCTCCGTAAAAAAATGCGGTGGATTAGCCGTACCCTCAGCGTCAATACCTTCCTACCTAACCTACCGGAGCCGATACTCGTTAGTCCCTAAAAGCGTTAATACTACGGGGTTATTAATTTCCCTAAACCACTGCAGTTTTTAAGCGGGGATCGATAGCTTAAAAAAATGTGGCGCTGCAGGGAGATTTTATTTATTATTAACATCTTTATTGACAAAATTAATTACAATTTTGCCTAATTTGAGGATTTCATTTTGCCACTTGGACAAGCATATGGATGAGTGGCAGAAACGTAGTGCTCAGTGATGTTAGTATCTTGCGGTGAAGGTTGGTACTTTGATGACCATGAGATCAGCGTGTTGAACTTGTCAGCAAGTCGGTTCAAAAACTGACAACACCAGTTCGCTCTCGGCTAGAGTAGGTACCGCGCTCTTGGATGGCCTCATGAACCCTTCTTCAAATTGTGTAAAAAAAAAAAAAAAAAAAAAAAGTCCTGGTCCGTTCTGGTTGGACACGTCACTACAATAGAGATTTGTTGGCGGGTTTACTATCTTAATTTTGTATCGGATGGGCTAGTTTGTTGGGCGGTCGCTCATCTTCAGGGTGAATATACCGTCATAGCAGCATGTGCATCACTTCCCAGTAGGGATAGAACCAGCCGGGTTCTCCATACTGTTATTTATACCCAGACACAACTGGGGGGATTATCATCTTGGCAACGCTTAAGATAACGTTATCTTGCACGCTCAACGTATGAGAACCGTTTGGGGACATTGTCTATATTTGGAAAAAAATAGTTTTCTTAAATAAATGTAGGGTTTATTGCACATACTTCATACATACACATACTTCTAATGTCTTGAAGCTGGGGTAGTGGTCCAGACGTTGTTCGTCACAAGCGACTTGAGAATGGTCCAGGACGGACCGAAACGTCGTCGTCCCTTCACCTTCTAGTGTGGTCTGGTCAACACTTGCATTTCAAATTCTACAACCCAGCTGCTCGGTTGTTATTTCCATCTCGAATCTCCACTGGTACTTGTTTTGCAATTATGGATTCGCTCCCTCGACCACCTTATTTTCGGCCATAATTAGCGATGTTATTATTCCGATATCTTCAGAATTTTTTTATCTGGTCCAACTTCAAGGAAATTTAGAAGACTGCAAGCACAATGCAAGACGATACTCATTAAATTGACTTCTAAGACCAGACTTCAAATGAACTTATATAGGATAACAGCTCTTAGCTGATATTTCTGTGATATGTCCCTATTAGTCCCTAGCATTTGTTACAACACATACAAGATGGGGGTGGGGGGGGTTATGGAGGGAGGGACGAAACAGTTAGATGGTGTTGAAAGTTCGTTACTTGTTTAACTATATGTATTATGTTGCACACTATGAAGACCTGGACACTGTCAGAACATTGGGGGGTTTAGTTCCCAAGCCCAGCGTGACATCACTTCCACCGCGCTACGGGACTGGTGCCTGGTAGACAAATATAAATGAAATGCAACTAGTGTTTGTTGCGCCAAGTTGCAGCCCTGCTCCTGTGGCAGGTAAGTCCACTACGGGCTCACCATAGCCCGTGCTACTTGGAACTTTTTGTTCTGAGTAGCTGAATCTAAAAAAAAAAAAAGTGTCCATTACGGGCTATTCATGCCCGTGCCACCTCTTGGGTGGCTTAATCTTGATCAATCTATCTGTCTACTTAGGGAAAGGAACATTAAGGGTCTATTTCTGTATTCCATTGTGGGACTGGTTCTAAATCTGCACATAGAAATAACTCCTTATTAAGACTGCGAGGCATAGCAGGAAGCATTGTAAAATAGGCCTTTTGAAAAGTAGAGCTGCAACAGGTACGCCAAGATAATTCTATGAATTCATGGCCCAAGACTTTAAAACACCCTCCCTCTAAGTATAAGGCATAACTTGGCAATCTTTCACGGTGTTTTAAAGAGAACTTGATAAGCACCTTTAGTGATACCTGATCAACCGGTCTGTAATTCATAGACTACGGGCAGCTAAGTGTCTAACAGCCTAGTTAACCTGACCAACCACGAGGCGTGATCAGAGGCCGGTCCGTAGGGGCATTGATCTCCGGAATCAACACAAAGTAAACTTTTACAGCGGGTCACGGGATGAATGTGTGGTTCAAAATAAAATGATTGTGTAAGAGACGGCGACGGTGGGATGAGTTAGCGTGGCGCCGCACCGTCTGGCCTTAGTAATGGGTATAGCTTGGCAGGCGCCGGCCCAGCTGGCTCACTGGAGCACCCACCTACTGGCTCGCCGCCTCCCCCCTCTCAGCTCCCCCCCACCCGCTCTGCTCCCCCTCCTTCCCCCTACCTCCCTCCCTCCCTCCCCCTACCTCCCCCTACCTCCCCCTACCTCCCTCCCTCCCTCCCTCCTCCTTCCCCTACCTCCCTTCTACTCCTTTCCCTTCCTTCCTCCTCCCTCCTCCTTTCCCCTCTTCATGCAGCCTCATAGAATCCACTGTGATGGGGGCTTTTACCTGTGACCTGGAAGATAGATTGATACACGTTGCCATCCAATTACAGTGGTAGCCACTGCGAATACGTTCTTCTGTTCTGCATAGACAGTATTATACACACGTAATTTACATTCACTTATATATATATATATATATATATATATATATATATATATATATATATATATATATATATATATATATATATATATATATATATAATATGCGAACAAGCTTGAATGGTCCCCAAACATAATTACGAATGAAAACTTCAAACCCTAGAAGTGACTCGAAACCAGACAGCCAGGAGCACAATGCAACTGGTGTACATGGTACCTTAACCACTCGACCATCAGTGACCGTACAAAAGACGATGGTAGCCGAGGCTATTTTGTAGTCATTGATGGTCGAGCGGTTAAGGTACCAGTTGCATTGTGCTCCTGGCTGTCTGGGTTCGTGTCACTTCTGGGGTGTGGAGTTTTCATTCGTAATTATGATTGGGGACCATTCAAGCTTGTTCATATATATATATGTCGTACCTAGTAGACAGAACGCACTTCTCGGCCTACTATGCAAGGCCCGATTTGCCTAATAAGCCAAGTTTTCATGAATTGTTTTTCGACTACCTAACCTACCTAACCTAACTTAACTTTTTCGGCTACCTAACGTATAAAGATAGGTTAGGTAGAGTTGGTTAGGTTCGGTCATATATCTACGTTAATTTTAACTCCAATAAAAAAAAATTGACCTTATACATAATGAAATAGGTAGCTTTATCATTTCATAAGAAAAAAAATTTGAGAAAATATATTAATTCAGGAAAACTTGGCTTATTAGACAAATCGGGCCTTGCATAGTAAGCCGAGAAGTGCGGTCTGGCTACTAGGTACGACATATATATATATATATATATATATATATACAACTTTAGAACACTTTCCCACCAGGAGACTCGAACCCTAGCCAGCACAGAAGCCTTCCAGCAACTGGCATAACAGGTACGCCTTAACCCACTCCACCACCCGCTCAGACTCTTAAAAGAGATGGTAATTTCGGAGTATTTAAATACACCAAAGATCATCACCTCCCAAGAGCACCAGAGCAAGTGAGGGGTCATTTAGACGTTAATTTCATCAAGTCCCTGTTAATATGGGAAGACACAGTGTCTATGCTTAAGGCACAACTCTTCTAAACACGAGAGTGAAGTATACAACTTTAGAACATATTAACAGGGACTTGATGAAATTAACGTCTAAATGACCCCTCACTTGCTCTGGTGCTCTTGGGAGGTGATGATCTTTGGTGTATTTAAATACTCCGAAATTACCATCTCTTTTAAGAGTCTGAGCGGGTGGTGGAGTGGGTTAAGGCGTACCTGTTATGCCAGTTGCTGGAAGGCTTCTGTGCTGGCTAGGGTTCGAGTCTCCTGGTGGGAAAGTGTTCTAAAGTTGTATACTTCACTCTCGTGTTTAGAAGAGTTGTGCCTTAAGCATAGACACTGTGTCTTCCCATATTAACAGGGACTTGATGAAATTAACGTCTAAATGACCCCTCACTTGCTCTGGTGCTCTTGGGAGGTGATGATCTTTGGTGTATTTAAATACTCCGAAATTACCATCTCTTTTAAGAGTCTGAGCGGGTGGTGGAGTGGGTTAAGGCGTACCTGTTATGCCAGTTGCTGGAAGGCTTCTGTGCTGGCTAGGGTTCGAGTCTCCTGGTGGGAAAGTGTTCTAAAGTTGTATACTTCACTCTCGTGTTTAGAAGAGTTGTGCCTTAAGCATAGACACTGTGTCTTCCCATATTAACAGGGACTTGATGAAATTAACGTCTAAATGACCCCTCACTTGCTCTGGTGCTCTTGGGAGGTGATGATCTTTGGTGTATTTAAATACTCCGAAATTACCATCTCTTTTAAGAGTCTGAGCGGGTGGTGGAGTGGGTTAAGGCGTACCTGTTATGCCAGTTGCTGGAAGGCTTCTGTGCTGGCTAGGGTTCGAGTCTCCTGGCGGGAAAGTGTTCTAAAGTTGTATACTTCACTCTCGTGTTTAGAAGAGTTGTGCCTTAAGCATAGACACTGTGTCTTCCCATATTAACAGGGACTTGATGAAATTAACGTCTAAATGACCCCTCACTTGCTCTGGTGCTCTTGGGAGGTGATGATCTTTGGTGTATTTAAATACTCCGAAATTACCATCTCTTTTAAGAGTCTGAGCGGGTGGTGGAGTGGGTTAAGGCGTACCTGTTATGCCAGTTGCTGGAAGGCTTCTGTGCTGGCTAGGGTTCGAGTCTCCTGGTGGGAAAGTGTTCTAAAGTTGTATACTTCACTCTCGTGTTTAGAAGAGTTGTGCCTTATATATATATATATATATATATATATATATATATATATATATATATATATATATATATATATATATATATATATATATATATATATATATATATATATATATATATATATAATATTATATTTTGGTAGCAGTCTTTCCTGTAGACATATATTATTAAATATGACCGAAAAAGTATACACTTTTTCGGTCATATTTAATAATATATATATATATATATATTATATATATATATATATATATATATATATATATATATATATATATATATATATATATATATATATATATAATTAGTGAATGTATGAATGAAGTATTTGTATATTAACGAGAACAATTGAGCCACCCAAGCAAGCCTTACTTAAAGCCAAATGCACACGATCCCGCCAGCTTGTCAATGGTGCCAAATTACCTTAATCGGATCACTCTCTCGTCCCTGTGACACACCCTGTTTCACAGCACCGACGCTTGACCCACACTTTGTAAAATGGTTCCCTTTGAACTGGTGGCACAATATAGGCTCCCTTTGTTGACCAATCCACACACTAGAAAATGAAGGGACGACGACGTTTCGGTCCGTCTTGGACCATTCTCCGTCCTGGACAATCTACTTGAGAATGGTCCAGGACGGACCGAAACGTCGTCGTCCCTTCATTTTCTAGTGTGTGGATTGGTCAACATACTTCAGCCACGTTATTGTGACTCATAGCCTGCATAGGCACCCTTTCCTCCATCCTCCCCCGAGGGTATCTTAGACATGCGCCTTGCCGTACCCATCCTGCTTTCTATAAGTTTTCCTGTGATATACTCAATGTTGTTATGTTCACCTGCCCACTCAGTGCTTACCTCATCTTACTATTTCTGATGCTTTGAAGGTGTAATAAAGGCAAAACAGTATTCCGTTACAGGTCGGCACATAATTAACGGCCTCCCATAAATTATTCTAAATAAACGTATGGAATCACTGGGAATTGTGCGACATAGACGCCTCCAGGAGTGCAGAGACGGCAGAGGAAATTACGGCTTCAACAAGTATTGTTTATCCGTGTCGAGTTCCCGAGCACTAGTATGTTTGGACCATGAAGGAGGCAAAGTCATTACATATGTAACACTATACCTTGTGGTTACTTTGCCATGGTTTCGGGGATCAATGTGCCCGTGGCCCGGGGATCATACCCGTGTGGCAGTAGTATGACACACGTCCAGTGTACTGAAAGTTGAAAAGTTCTTCTACACTATTTTGTGTGTTTATACGGGTCCAGTGACTTGATTGTTTGTGTATTAGGGTCATTACCATTTAATAACTCGTCACAAATGTTCAAGTGTGCGAGTCGTATCTATGACAGTGATACTCGCACAAACCACAAGCTGAAGGAGATCATACCCATACTTCATACCCAAGACTACTACAAATTAGAGGTATCATCAGGCAATATCACCGTGACAAGGTAACTGAGGAAAGGAGGATAAAACACAAACCAGTGAATCTGTAAGATGGTACAACATGGTTGCAGCTGGCAATCCCAATCATTATGAACGAAGAGGAGGAGGACGCGGGAGAGAATCAGTAATAGCGAGAATCCGTCTTGGATACAAATATCTATGGCGATTCGGAATGGAAACAACAGTTGATCAGCGAAGTTGCAGAATCTGTGGTGAGAGTGACGGACACCGCCTTTGTAACGGGGGGTGGGGGAAATAGCTCTATCTTGTCCATTATTCCACCCCCCAGTTAACTAACGAGGCCGGGGGAAACAGCTCTCTCTAGTCCGTTATCCCGTCCCCAGTTAGCTAACTATTCTAGAGCATTCCCAGAGTTCCTGAGGCAACCTCTCTCGTTCAACACCTTGTAACCTAGGTATTTGACTACCTAGGTGCTAAGACTACAAGGCGCCGTAACTGGATCAGCTACCCGGAACTCTAGAGAGAACTCTAGAATACAGAATCATTGCCACAAACGTATAAGAGAAAACGAGAGGAAAGAAATGAATAGTGAAGCAATTAGTGAGGGTTTGGGGTGAGAGGCAGAGAGGTGGGAGGAGCGAGGAGGGTCATTAGTTGAAAGTGAGAGTTTAGAGAGGGGTGGAGGGAGAGGTGTAGATAAGTAGGAGTAGAAGAGTAGATAGTAGAAAGTAGATAGTAGAAGACGAAATGCTGCCACCATCCATTCATGATCATTACATACAAGACAAGGAATGGAACTTGCCTGTATCACAAAATTCTCAAAAGATGTTATCATGAGTTCATTATTAGTATGTTCCCTCTGTACCATGTACTCATTAAAATCAGGGAACCAATAATCCCCGAGGCTTTCTCACCTCAACTCAACTCTAGGGACACAGTGAAAGACCATTTAAATAATAAATTCAACAATTATATTTTCCATGATAAATATCATAACTTAAGCAATCCAATTAAAATGTTAAAGATTAATATTCAAAGTGAGTCATCCTCCAAGAATCTGAGAACACTACAATTGACTGCCCCTGATCGTCACACAACACTTGTAAAACACGACAAGTCACCTTAATGTTCACTCACCGAGGACTGAGTCTAAGTTGAATAGAGAGGGGGGGGGGTCTGTAGTTCACAGAGACTCCCGCCCTGCCGGCCGACAGCCTCCCTGCTAGGGCCGTCTCCTCTGCTCTGCTCGTCTGCTGTTCTCTTGATTGCTTCATGCTGGATAGCTCTCCGAGTTTATATTGGGGAACCTAGTAGCTAACTCCGCCCACAAGTAGATAGCCTCCGGCACTACCAAGCCACTCCTTAAACGTCGGCATGTTTGAAGGCTACCAGACTACAATTATAAGCTTAGCGGAAGCAAGGTGAAATTCTCATGATCTGACCTCAGGTCACTTGAGGTCATTAACGCTTAGACGTGTGACTTTCCGGTGGTCAAACTGGCGCCTTTCAGATCCTTGTCTGTGACTCATGTACTCTATGTATGTATTAACCTAAACCAAACACTTTTACAGTGTTACACCTTGACCACTATCTACGTGAATGTGAACACCTGAGAGACATTAGGAATATGTGTAGAATAATAAACCCCACATTGTTTGAGTTAGGAAAACACTATTTGTCAAATATTGATACTGTTCTTAAAAGATTCCCCCATTTTGCACTCGCAAGATAACGTAAGCTTTTAAGGGTTGACAGATGTTAATCTTCTTGTTTGAGGAACTGTTTACTTGAGACAGTTAAGCAAGTCCCAGCTGTTTCTGGGTACAAGTGACAGGATGAACAACCCAGCGGGTTTTCGTCCTTTTGGGGAGTGTTGTACATACTGTTAGGGCGGTATGTCCACTCAAAAGATGAGTGGCGCTGCCCAAAAAACTCGCCCCTCGGGGCAAAATTTAAATTTAAACTTTTATATTACAAGTGTATAGAATCTACAGTCACGAAGACTGCACCTAACAGAATAGTAAATTGCAGTCTTGCATTTCTACTTGATAAATTACTATGAAAAATATGGATTGTGTAAGAACTGGTCCCTCGGGGGGGTGGTGGCGTGCTAGCACCAGCTCCTCGGACTTTTATCTCACCATGAACTTATCTTGCATATCCACCCGCCCTCTTGCCTTAAACGTCGCTTATTTAACGGTATCGACCAGTTTGGTAATGTGGCCAATTAGGAAAATTTATTGTAGTTTTCTATGCCTCATCCTAAATAGTTATGTGGCTTCGTGTGTTTCTGGTTGTGTGAAATGGTTGCATTTTTAACGAAGTGGTCGCTAGCCTCCTCTATTAATATGACGAAAACCAACATTTTAAGTTAAAAAAAACTACAATCTAGAACGTGTTTTTTTGTATAGTATTTCACTATTATGAGAAATATGAATTGAGAGGTTATTCATTTATTTGTAATATACTGTGAATTGTTAACTGTTGTACTCGTAATGTAATGTTGTTTACAAACTATCGAGTTTGTAACATTGTTCCGTCATGAACAATCTATACAGATAAATTGTGTTCACATGCATCATTATACTTCTGTGGCATTGGTATGAACATTTGTGTAATGTTGAACAATGTATCACCATAAACTGCACGTCGTCGTCGTCCATGTCGTCGCACATAGTTTTGTTTACGATGGCTTGACTGTGTTTTATAATGGCTCTTTGCGCTCGTAAAAATTAGTGTGTTGTTCGCGATAGTGCCACCCCCCCCCCCCAACATGTGTGGCTGTTGGCCCCAGTGCCACCCTGCCCCCTGACTGGCTGTTGGCCCCAGTGCCACCCTGCCCCCTGACTGGCTGTTGGCCCCGGTGCCACCCTGCCCCCTGACTGGCTGTTGGCCCCAGTGCCACCCTGCCCCCTGACTGGCTGTTGGCCCCAGTGCCACCCTGCCCCCTGACTGGCTGTTGGCCCCAGTGCCACCCTGCCCCCTGACTGGCTGTTGGCCCCAGTGCCACCCTGCCCCCTGACTGGCTGTTGGCCCCAGTGCCTCCCTGCCCCCAGACTGGGTATTGGCTCCAGTGCCTCCCTGCCCCCTGACTGGGTATTGGCTCCAGTGCCATCCTTTCCTCTGAACTCTGGCCGGGCTTGGGGAGTAGAACAACTCCCTGAACCCCATCAAACAGGTATCGCTATTGACTCAGTGCCACCCTTCCTCCTGCCCGTTCGCGACCCATGTTACTGTAAAGAACAACAACAGTATTAAGAATTTCAAATAATTCTGTATTGGTTTCATATTGTTTGGTTAATGTTTGTGTGCCATGTTTGGCGTGGTGGAGCCACCACCACTAATGTTTAGTGGTGGTTTTGGAGACGTGAGGGTTCAAGGGACATGCTTCCAGGTCTGGTAGATTTAAAATAAAGTTTGTGAATGGGGGACGAGACTTGGGAGGCTGAGAAGTGTATAGTTGAGTGGGCGAGTAGCGATAAATTGAAATAAGTTTATTGATGTAAAATACACACAAAGGGATGAGGTAGCTCAAGCTATTCTCATCGTGTTAATACATACATATACACACATCACAAACAATAAACATATTACCAAACATTCTGAGAGATAAACATATACATTTCCTCCTTCACAAGTAGTATGGTATCAGACGTACACACAAATACTTTTATGACCTAGGTATACTGTATAGACTATTTGCAAGAGACATGCAGATAATTCAACAAAAAATTACAGTCTTGGTGCAAAATTCTTATATCTCCCAAGAATATCATCGACCTTTGCGTTGTGTGTGACATCCAGGCTATTTGTTCAGGAACAAAAGAGTAGCGATAAGTGTGAGGATTGAATAATTGAATACAGGGTATGTGACTGGGTTATACTATATATATATATATATATATATATATATATATATATATATATATATATATATATATATATATTTATAATATATATTTATAATATATATATTATATTATATATTATATTATATTATATTATATTATTTATTTATTTATTTTATTTATTTATTTAGTCTTGCCGTTCGACCTTGAGGCCAGACTTCTCTGGTGATAGCCAGGTCAGTGAGGCTTTTCATGTTAACGGGCCGCGATCTACAGTTATTTCAGGATTTTGTAGAGTTCCTTCTGTTCTGACAGTACTCCTTTGGTTTACTGGTAGAAGATTGGAATAATTGTACACTTAATAGGTTGACTGTATTCTGTAACTGCTTATGTCAAGCCTACTTCATATTGGGTGTCATACTTTTTGTTCTGTATTTCTACATTATTTTTTTTATTGTACATAAGAATCTTACGTATAAGTTGTTCATGTATTGAGATTTCTTTTCCAGTGAGCAATTTGAAAGCTTTCAAACTTTCAGTAGTTTGAATGCTTGACCGAATCTGTGTAAACAGTAAGAACACTGTATATCATGTAACTCTTACAGTTCATTTTGAAGTAGGTTGTGAGTCTTGGACAATATAATAAACAACAGGTATTATTGTCGCCATGAGGAGGATTATTGTTGCCATTGTTACACGAGGGACATGAAGAATGGCAGTTAGTGAATGCCAGATACCGTCGCCATGTTGACCTTGAGGTATGCCACCCCACAGTTCGTGACACTGAAGCAAGCTGGCTGGCTCATCTTGCCTCGCCCCCACCTTCCTGTAGGAAAGTCATGTGCCATTTATATCATCAAGCATTGATTGTCCTCGCATCAATCATTACGTTACTTGCTAAATAAATATCGAAGTTTTAGTAATTGTTCACAAGTTTTGTGGAGGATATTCGGTAAGGGGGCGACGGAGTCCCGTGACCAGAGTTTATTGATCCGGGTAACTTTGGCGGGAGGGAAGAGGGAACAGGCTAAGTAGCTGCCTTGATCAATACAACTACCCTCTACAACACATGCCCCCCCACTACCTCCTCTAATTTTCCTGCTTCCTTTTCTTCTTGCTTCCTTCCCACCAATTGCTTCTTTCTTTATTTCTGTCACTTGCTTTCACCCAACTACTGTACTTGCTTCTTGCTTCTTGCCTTCCTGCCACTTGCTTCTTGCTTTTTTCCTTCCTGCCACTTGCTTCTTGCTTTTTTCCTTCCTGCCACTTGCTTCTTGCTTTTTTCCTTCCTGCCACTTGCTTCTTGCTTTTTTCCTTCCTGCCACTTGCTTCTTGCTTTTTTCCTTCCTGCCACTTGCTTCTTGCCTTCCTGCCACTTGCTTCTTGCTTCCTTCCTTCCTGCCACTTGCTTTTTTCTTTTCTTCCACTTGCTTCTTTCCTTTCTTCCACTTGCTTCTTTCCTTCCTGCCACTTGCTTCTTGTTTCTTTCCTTACTTTCTCATGCTTCAGTGCCTCCTTCATTCTTATATCTTGTTTGCATCATAATTTTTGCTTCCTTCCTCTTGTTTCCTTTCTCTTGCTTCCTTCCTTTCTCTTGCTTGTTTCCTCTTTTGTTTGTTTCCTTCCTCTTTGATTGCTTGCACCCTTCCTTTCCACACAAAAGGAAAATATGATTAGTGGTTAATTTTCTGTACTCTGTAAGATGTTCCTAGATAAAAATTATATTATTTACCATCTTCAGAATTTCTCATTAAAGGCACAGAATAAAAAGTGAGTTATTGTGCATACAAAAGACCATGTCATTTTTAGCCCCAGCAGAAAGTGGAGACAATACAGTTCACAAGAGAAAAGCATGGCACTGAAATGGACAACACAGACTATACATAGTATAAATACTCCATGGCCACAAATACTTCTCCCCATAACACTGCAACATCTTAGACAACACCACAGCAACTAGCAGAACATGCCATATACCCTCCTTGTAGTGTAGCATGTTCTCAAGATTTTGACACTACAAAATGCAGCTCTTTTGCCTGGATAGAAATATTTAAACTTTAATGCTCCACATATAAAACCCCCCTTGTAATTTTTACTAAAATACAAATTTTTGCCAGATGTCAATTCTGCTAGAAATATGATGCATTGGGTAAGAGGAGAGATTTTGCTGTAGGTGAATCTTAGGGTTATCCACAGTGGTGGTGGTCTGTCACTTCATTAATGCCACTGGAGGACTAAATATATTTACTATTATTTTCATATTTTCTCTATATATATTTAATATATATATATATATATATATATATATATATATATATATATATATATATATATATATATATATATAATATTATACAGTATATAAATGTTGTTGTTGATTTAGTTCTGCTTTCTTGCTTTCTTCATGTGTTTCTGAATACTGTACAGGTTTTTTTAATTGCTGGCACTGAAGACCCCTGACCCTCAGAGCTCATTCCGTCGTAATTTCGAACATGGAGAAAATGCTCTATACCTTTTTACCCTGACCTGAAAGTCTACAATACTTAGGTTACTCATTATGAGAAAATAAAGATTCCTGTTGGAAATCTTAAACAAACGGACATGACTAACATTTGTTTATGGCAAAATAAGCCATAAATACTTAAAAGGTACACCATTTGAGCTTCATGCCTTTATGACTGTCAATTTTTTTTTTTTAATTTGAAGAGAACAGTTAAGATTGTACTGTGAGGTATAGACTTGATAGCAGAATGCCTGTGGGCTGTTAAAATAATTTATCTTCATATTACTCCACAAATTCCTTAACATTTTGGTGTTATATAGTTTTAGAAAGACTAAAGATGTGACCAGGTGTCTGATTGGGTTTTATAGTGATAAGCATAATTGGTTCTTGTATTTCAGCATGTTTATTATCTTGTGTATTGAGCAACATGTGTTTTGTTTCAGTAAGAAGATAGAGAGCATCGGGAGGATGACAGCGCTGACCCAGGAGGAGGTGGCGTCCCACACACGGACGGTGGTGCAGGGGCTAGAGGCACTCAGAAATGAACACAATTCCATCCTCAGTGGCATAAATTCCACACTTTCCTCGTCGCACCATCCGCCAGATTCCAATGTTATCTCTGAAAAAGCAGGAATTCTCCAGAAGTCCCTCGACCAAATTGAACTGGGGCTCTCAGAGGCTCAGGTAAGCAACCTCTCAAGTTTTAATTAAAGTATCTTTTTGGGAAGTGGATTATTGTGAATGGTAGTATTGGAGTTTGCGTTTATATCAGAATTTATGTCTACAGGGATAGGAAACGACAGATCACAAATGGTAATTGATTTGTAAACACATCTACATTTACAGTTTAATACGCATTAGCTTACAATCAATTTAGTCTACACATTGCATAAAGGAATGTTTGTGTAAACAATATTTGGATTAGTAGAAATTGACAATGAGAATTGTGTTAGGAAAGTTGATAAACAACTAGGTTGAGGAGTGAACACTGAGATGTGTACCGATGGGGAGCCGGTCGGCCGAGCGGACAGCACGCGGGCTTGCGATCCTGTGGTCCTGGGTTCGATCCCAGGCGCCGGCGAGAAACAATGGGCAAAGTTTCTTTCACCCTATGCCCCTGTTACCTAGCAGTAAAATAGGTACCTGGGTGTTAGTCAGCTGTCACAGGCTGCTTCCTGGGGGTGGAGGCCTGGTCGAGGACCGGGCCGCGGGGACACTAAAGCCCCGAAATCATCTCAAGATAACTCAAGATAACAGGATCACAAGCCCCGCGTACTGTCCGCTCAGCCGACCGGCTCCCTCCAGATATCCAGTATTGTATGATTGCAAGTATGATTTATTGTGTTTTGTCAACAATGTTTTTACTTTAGAACCTCAAGATATTGTGGATATATTATTATTTGTATAAAATCCTTTTACTTAATCTTTCCTAACAGATTATGCTTGCTCTGGCCTCACACTTGCAAACTGTTGAGGCAGAAAAACAGAAGCTGCGAGCTCAGGTGCGACGACTGTGCCAGGAGAATGCCTGGCTTAGGGACGAGTTGGCCTCCACACAGCAAAAGTTGCAAGCTTCTGAACAGCATGTGGCACAACTGGAGGAGGACAAAAAACACTTAGAATTCATGTCCACCATCAAGAAATATGATGCGGATGTACAAGTTAGTTTCTTGTTGTTTTACTTGGATACATGGGGTTGAGAGGCTTGTTGTCCTGGTTTAATAACACTAGTCCATATCCAGTTTGATTGGAATGTGTGACTCAAAGCGCACAAAACCTTATAATAATTATTTGAATTTGACTGATAGTTATGGACAGTAAACTATTTCAAAATAATGGTTAACTCACGACCAGAATTGTTTATACAGTATTGTAAAAATATATACATACAGTACACCTTGTATCTAATTGAATTGCAGATGATGCCATTCTGTTTTATACAATAACATATACTGTAGCTCATACATTGTTTTTGCACAATTATTCAAACAATTAATTATTTAATAACTAATTTTAATACTTATTATTGAAGTAAGCATTTTCTGTGATATGTTAATGCACAAATTAAACAATAGCTTAATGAATAGGCAACATACTAATATGCTGGTAAAATGTTTCGGTACTACAGTATAGGAACTGTTTTCATTGGTGTGGCATGGTTTGTACATTTGTATTAGGGCACAGTATGATTCAAATTGAGGCAGGATAAACCCATTGTAACTTAAAAAAGCATTGTTTAAAAATCATTAAAATCATTATCATTAAAAATTATTAAACATTTGTTGCCTTTGAAAATATGCATATATATCATGATATAAAATACCTCAAAAAATATCTGCAAATATAAAATATGCAGATATATTTCACATTATATGTGAAAAGGTACATAGAATACAACAAAAGTAAGGTGTTAAGAATGTATGGGATTGATAGATAAGGAAGATTTTTTGTGCGAGAGCTTATTATGGCAGCGATTTACTGTACAGTACTGTGTGTAAATTCCAGTCCTGGATAGCATATCTTCAAAAATTTTGAAGTAGTTTGTAAAAGATTTTAATTGTTTTAATTGTTTGAGTGATTGTCTCAGTAGTTATAATTTTATTTTTAATTTAGTTAAACTAAATGGATTTTTATTTGTAGGATTCTGAATCTTCTATGGAGGAGAAAAAAGACAAAAGTGACGACCCTGTTGTGGATTTATTCCCTGACGACGATTCCGATGACAGGGCTGGTAAGAAATCCTTTCATCACCACTCAATGTTACTCATTTTATCTTTTAATATATTTTCATAATTTCTTGCCCAGTGGCAACAAGTTATTGAAAATTTTCAAGCACCTCATTACCTCGATTTGCATCTCGACCACAAATGTTAACTTAGTTTTGTATTGGTGTTTTTCAGAAGATCTTTGATATATGTAGCCATGGTTGAGAGAGATTTGAATGTTTAGTTCAGTAAACTTATTCCTTAGTCTGGGAAGTAAGTTTTGTTGGCTTCATGTGCTACAGCACACCAACATTTTTTCAAGTGTGCTTTTAGTGTTATCCTTGTACTATCTTACACAGAATTAGAGAAAATTTTAAGTTTTATTTTGTTATTACAAGTTGACTTTATAAGCTTCCATCACACCATGAAACTGAAGCAGTTACTTGTACTAGGAATCAGATTGTAAAAATTACTTTAAAAGATAAAGCTATCTCATACAGTATTTAAAAAAAAAAAATTGTTTTTGCGTAATGTCTTAATTATATTGTTACTTTAATAATTTCATGGGTTGTATATGGTGCTTGGTGTGATGTAAGGCACTGCACTGCTACCCTTTTATGTTGCTCTTAATTTTTTATTTGTTATATATACGGTAACCAGTTCTCATAACCTTTATTTAAATTTGGAGGTTCCTGGTATGTCATGAATATTTTCAAAATTTATTATGTAAAGTCTGTTCAGTTAAAATAATGACTGGCCATTAGGTAACTCTACTGCACATAAGTTACATTTAATTAGTCTTAAACTGTGTTAGTAAAATAACATTAAATTAACTGACATTCACATTTGTTTTTACTTTTTTTATTTATATTTTTTTTAATTGACAATAATAATCTTGTTTCATGTCTGCTTCCACAGACTTGTATGCACTTCTATGCTCCCCACTTTCCCTTCAACCCCCCCCCCCCCTCCTTGTCTCATTAAAATGTAACAAGTCTTTCCTTTTAAGAATGTTCAGGTTTGTAGAAATCTTAAATTTGGCCAGTTAATGTTTTCTGTGAATTTCATTTAAATAATTAAGTCACTGCTACTACTAAATATTAGCTTTAATTTGAAGTTTATGCTCCTTCAAAGCTGGTCCACTCGGTAGCTCCCTTAGGTAAAGTCCTGCTGCCTGCTGTTCCCAGGGATAGAAATATTATTGGCCATGGTAGGTCGATATTCATCACCGGTGCAACAGGGATCATTTCAGATGTCTGTCAGATCATACTGGTGCAGGGGAGACAATGGAGAGGACGTGAACTAGCCAGGAATAAGCTATATAGTAGTCTTGTTTACTATAATGAGAACTCCCCGTCAACCATTAGTCAGTATTAAAGGGACTGCAATAAGTAATCTTATTAAGAGCGAGTTTGCTTATCACGGCTCTACCTTCGACTACCACCAGGTGAGAGCACCTTTATGTCAACGTGGTATTCTGACAGCCCACCTCATATTCATCCTGGCCGTTATAAAATGCACTTCAGAATGGCAGAGACCAAAAATGTTATTTTTTCGACTCTTGACCTGTCATGAGTCAATGCCCACATCCTCTGTCCAACATGATGGCTTACCACCTATTTTTGTGGTATGGGGTCTGGCCTCTGGCTGGGCTCAGAGTAAAAGAACTCCCAGAACCCTCTCCAGGTATGGGGTTATTAATAGCTTGTTTCGCTTCATGTCCATGACGCCTATTGGCAAGTTCTCATTCAAGATTCAGGGATTGGCTGGGGTTAAACCCTTTTAAGTATGTTGACCAAACCACACACTAGAAATTGAAAGGACGACGACGTTTCGGTCCGTCCTGGACCATTCTCAAGTCCTTTCAAGTATAGTTGAACACAGCTTCTAGAGGTCACTCTAGTGTCTTGCACCAGTGTGACCTGATGGGGACTTTAGAAATATTCTATGTTGCAACGGTGTTGAATGTGAACCTGCCCTGGCAGTATAATTCTGTTAATGTGAGCAGCAGGACCATTATTAAGGAAAGCATAGTGTCTTAAGTATCCTGCTAAGAAAATAGTTATTTATCT
The DNA here is from genome assembly GCF_040958095.1 of Procambarus clarkii. Taxonomy (NCBI): domain Eukaryota; kingdom Metazoa; phylum Arthropoda; class Malacostraca; order Decapoda; family Cambaridae; genus Procambarus; species Procambarus clarkii. The sequence continues at coordinate 13,717,832 of NC_091159.1, read as the reverse complement.
ATGCTTGATACCTGATTTTTAGCCCAATTTTATATTTGTGTGGATTTTATATAAAACATGGTATAACTGAGATTATCACTATTCCAGTGATAGTGCTTCAATATTTTTTTGGGGGGGTCTATTTAAACATATTTAACTGCATTTACTGTAATTAAATGCATTATGCATTTAATTGGTATTTACTATTTACAGTATTTCATTGCAAAGTTAGACAAAAGAAAATCTGTTAATAAAAATATAATCTCAAAGCTCTTGGCTTTCCAGCTGTGACTATTATAGATGATGAATAAACACTTTAATATTAAAGGCTTTGTCCTATGCTGTCTATTACTTATATAAGTATGCATTATTTAATATTAAGTAGGGTTTTTCTAAACAGAAAAAATGTAATAAACAAATTTCTGGGCACTGCACACACAGTTACTCCAATTAACTCATCCTTGTGAGTTAGAAGTTATGAGTCCTTATCTAGAACACACTGGGGAAAGGAAATTCAAATATTGTACATGTACAGCCTGTGTTAGAATTTAGTATTCTAATCACAACTTTTCTATAAAAATAGTACACGTTTCATAGCAGACATTATTTAGTAAAATTTACTTTAGAAGTGAAGAGTTATTTGTACTATAGTGCAGTACAATGCAGAACTGTATTGTTCTGTATTTTGCAGATGATGAGCCACAATAATGTGGCTGAAGGTATAATGACCAAACCACATACCAGAAAATGGAGAAACATCATTGTTTCTCTCAGTTGCTAGATCACTGACATGGCCTTATGTACCATGGAAGACGAGCAAAACTCGGATGTAATGTACACAGACTTTGTAAAAGCTTTCGTCAGATGTGACCATGGTTTTATTGTGCACAAAATGTGCTCAAGTGGAATTACTGGCCAAGTAGGGAGATGGACCTTAACTTCTAACAAACAGAATGCAGTGTGAAATAGGCAACACAGTAAAATCCAGAACATTCACAGTGAAAAGCTGTCCCCCAAGGTACTGTAGTTGCTCTGGTACTTTTTCTCGTCCTCATATC
>NC_091159.1:13696795-13706795 GCF_040958095.1 Procambarus clarkii | reverse complement strand
TGAATTGTGAAACTGCAAAAAAAGGTATTTAAAACCTTTAAAAATCTACTTAATGTATAAAGGTTTTAAATCCTTTTTTTGTAGTTTCACAATTCATCTCTGTTTCATAAATGTACATTCATGAATGTTTGATCACTTGCTCACTATCACTCTTATTTGCTTTGAGCACTGTGTGACCAATGGAATTCAATGAGATTAAATGCCATGGCATGGAATGTGGAATAGGGAATAATAGATCGCACACAACCTACAAATTATGTGGAAAGGCCTTAAAGAACTAACAAAGAAAGAGATCTAGGAGTGGTTCTGGATAGTAGACAGTCACCAGAGGAACACATTAAAGGACATTATGTAGGAGCATATGCTGCACTATCCAACTGAAGAATTGCTTTTAATTACATGGATGGTGAAATACTAAAGAACTATTCATGACTTGAGACCAAAATTGGAATATGCAGCAGTTGTATGGTGCCCATATCTCAAAGAGCACATCAATAAACTGTACAAGGGGGCAAAGGCGTGCTACAGTATGGTTTCCAAAACTGATAAACGAGTTACAAAGAGGCTAGAAGCTTTAAATATGCCAAAACTAGAAAACAGAAGAAAAAAAAGTGTTATGATCACCACTTACAAAATACTAACAGGAATCTACCAAATTGACAGGAATTCCAAAAACCAGCAACTTCAAGAACAAGAGGGCACAGATTCAAGCTAAGGAAATAAAGATGCCCAAAAAATATTAGAAAGTTTTCTTTTGCAAATAGTGGTAGACAGTTGGAACAAGTTAAGTGAGAAGGTGGTGGAGGCCAAAATTGTCAGTAGTTTCAAAGTGTTGTACAACAGAGTACTGTGAAGACGGGACACCACGAGCATAGCTCTCATCCTGTAATTACCTAGGTAATTACACACCATTTATTGATGGGGTCAAACTAACTGGCACAATTGTATTAAAATAAATTAACAGCAGAACAGCATAGTTTTGCTCTAATTACAAATAAATAAGGACAATTTGTTAATCCCATGCAGTCTCGCTCCAAGCTGGTAAACCGAGCAGAGAATTGTAAAAATTGCAGAAAATGAACAAATACCCAGAAGCATAGCACAATTCCTGTCTTGTGTTTACATCTAACAATCCATGGTACTCTTGTATCTCCCATGCTGACACTCCTCCAGTTCCTGCATATCATCATAAAATCTTCATGGATGCAGTGTCAGTACCTTACTGCATTTAATTTGATTAGGGATTGTGAACCTTTTTGACACCCTCTAACTTGCATATCTCTGTTCTTACCCCTCTTCTCATTTGTACCTTCTCATCTTGTAATACAGTATAGTACTTAAAATGTGCTCGCACACTTCACACTAATGTGCAAGCACGTTGTTAACCAATTAGAAATGCCTTTTTTCAGTATTTCTCTTTTGCACATTTTTCATCTTGATAACTCATTAATCTATTTCATATTCCATGTATTCCATAGATTTTCAACTCTGTATCCAAAAGATTACCTGATACACATTATTTTGCAATATCCTACCCATCATTACAAGTCTTATATTTTTTTATGAAAATACAGTATTTAGACTTGCAGCGGACTTTGTCACAACTGTTCACTCTTACCCAAAATTAGTTAACTTGTACCAAAATTTCTTTCTAGACATACAACCATCTCCTCAGCTGCTTATCTTATAGTTGCTGGAGTTCATCTTTGTGCAATATGTTCAGTTTTAGGGTGTTCTAAGGCTGCTTGTATATGAATCATTGTTCTAAGTTGCAATAATTGTTTACTTATATTTAGAATTTTCTAATGAATCTTCAAAATTAATTAATACCATTAAAAAAATACAATTAGTACAATTATCTTAATTTTTTACTTTTATTTTACTATGGGAGGGTTGGTCACTATTCCTCTTCTCTTGCTCACTTGGAGCTTGCACACTTTTTTTTCCTTAGGTTTAAAGAGAAGCGGGGATTTTGGTTCTCAAGCATCATTAGGTAAGTGTTATGTGTGCCCGCCACTACACTTGCATGCTTTTTATCTTGTGCTTGCTCTTGCTTAATCTGTGTGTGCTTGTAGTATTTCTGTAGGATATGCCATAGAGTTCTTAAGGTACATACAGTATCATTGTTTGCAGGATGAAAATGTTAATCATTAAAGTAAGTGTCACTGTGGATTTATAATTTGTGCCAAGTACAGTATTTTTTAGATGTAGACATCTATTATGTATGCCGAATGGCAATTGCATTGTGTGTGTGTTTTTAATCTTGCATTTCCACTGCAGTTGTATGTAAGCTCTTCATTGCATGCCTGTAATGACAGTAAACAAGTTCTCAAATGTGCTGCTTGACAAAAAAATGTGATAACTTTTGTGATATGGGATGCAAGCTCATTTTTACTCTAAGAACATTTTGATGTTGCTGTACTAATCCATAACATTTGTTATAAATGAGTTTATCTTGGGTTATATCTATGATTTTTAGGTTTGGAGGATTGGGAACCTTGACTAATTAATCTTAAAATTAAAATTACTTTGAATTTTGATTAAAATGTTGGGTAAGCTATAAACTGATGTAAAAACCTTGATTTGTTTTTCTGCTAATAAGTAATTTAGTACCGGGAGATGTATTAAGAGGGTGTGTTTTCATTTAGTGTTATTGTAATGTTGAAACATAAATATTTGTAGATTTACTTTGTATGTGGTAATAATATTTGTAATAATTTGTTGGTACAATTTTTGTGAGTTGATACTTGGTGCATTCTCAAAACCCTTATACTTCATACATCTTTTAATATTTTCAGTAAATCTCTTTCATATATTTTGTTCATATTCGGGTAAATTTGTCCACTGTCACATAACAAATAATTTTTTTTTCTTTTTTTACATCCTAGCTATCTGATCAACGATTCGTTTTGTGATGATTCTAAGCATGAAAAGTTAACTTATGATAGTTAATAGCCTTTAGCTATTATGATAGCCTTTTCATAACATAATGAAGTATTATTGTCACTTACTAGGTATCTCAGTTAGGGTGATATCTTACTGTTTTCAGTTTTTCAGTTTGATATTAGAGTATGCCTTTACTTATTAGCATGAATTTCCAAGAATTACATTCGGTGGTAAATGGAAACCCCATTTTTGTAATGGGGCCATGAAGCCCTTTTGTTAGGTTTTTGAATCATTTTAACTTATTGATTGGGGGACCGTTGAGTGATATCACCAAAACCAGCAAGTGTAGCTGTGCACAAATTTTCAGACATGCATTGATGCCAGGCGATATGCTTGCTTTTCTGATTAAATTGCTACCCTGGGAAGCTTTGAACTAGAATAATTAGCTAGTTTCTTATATTTTAAGAATGGTTAAAGGTGATAGATTCAGTCTTGGAATTTTCTTTGAATTCTTCCATATCCTGTCATTTTTGTTGTCAACCCTGACTCTTTTGCAAATATTTAATATGTGCATTATGTTCTCATAATCTTTTGGTTAATTTTGTTAATCTAAAGTAGATTATTTCATAATCTATTATGATTATCAACATAATCCCCTATATTCCTTGCCAACACCCCCTTGTGCTTCTTGCAAACCCTCCTTGTGCTTCTTGCAACCCCCCCCCCCCCCCCCTTGTGCTCCTTGCAACCCCCCCCCCTTGTGCTCCTTGCAATTCTCCTCCCCCTTGTGTTCCTTGCAAACTCCCCTTGTGCTCCTTCCACCCCCCTGTTCTCCTTCCCCCCCAACCCACCCCTTCTGTGCTCTTTGCAATGTAACGTATCGGGAAATGAATAGAAAGAAATTAATAAATAAAATAATGAGTGAGGGTTTGGGGTGAGGGAGGTAGAGAGGTGGGAGGAGTAAGGAGTGGAGTTTGGGAGTAGCGAGGAGTGGTCAATTGAAAGGGAAAGGTTGAAGAGTGTCAGAGGGAGAGGAAAGAGAGTAGGAAGTAGAAGTAGAGGGTAGAAAATAGATGTAGAGAGAGTAGAAGTAGAGGTAGAAAGGGGCTGCCATCATCCATTCTAACTCGGTACATCCAAGACAAGGAATGGAACTTGTCTGTACTTTAAGCTGTTTTTAAATGTTAACATATATCATCTGCTGCTGTTAGCGTGTACTCATACTTCGTAAGTCAGTGAACACCACACAGGAGTGTGGAGTGCTCCCCACACTAGCTTGCAATATATCAGAAAATCCAAGATCTAGGGAACACAATTAAAGTCAGATTAAAAAGTATGTTAATCAAGTATATTTAACATAAGTATCATAATTCAAGCAATTTAACTTTAATGTTCACTCTGTCAGGATTACTATACAATGTGAGTCATTACACAAGACATTGAGGACACTACATCTGTCTGCCCCTAATAATCAAACAACACCTTAAGTTTGGAAAACACGAAATATGGCACCTTAACGTTCAACTCGCCTAGGACTGAGACTAGGGTGGGTAGAGGAAGGGAGGTACATTTGACAGGCAGTCCTCCTCCTGACCTGGGGAGGCCAGACTGCTCTGTTCCCTGCTGATGCTCTGCTGTCTGCTGGTGCTCTGCTCTATTCTCTCGAATGTACAGTTCCCTGAATATTTATGGGAAATACTTGGAGCTAGCTCTGCCTACTAAGTAGATAGCCTCAGGCTATCTATCTACCACGCCTTACAAAGCAGCTTGTTTGAAAGATACACCCGGCTACCTGGCTACAATTATCAGCTTAGCAGAAGCAAGGTCAAGTCACATGACCTGACCCCTGGTCCACTTGTGGTCATTAACTCCTCTAGGTGTGACTTCCTAATTACTAGGGCAAGACAACTTGGTGCCTTTCAAGTCCTGTCTTGTCTGACTCGTGTACTATGTAAAATATTAAATAAAACCCAACTAAACACCTTTATGGTGTTACAGCAACCCCCCCCCCCCCCTGTGCTTCCTTGCAACCCCTCCCCCCCTGTGCTTCCTTGCAACCCCTCCCCCCTGTGCTTCCTTGCAACCCCTCCCCCCCTGTGCTCCTTGCAACCCCTCCCCCCCTGTGCTCCTTGCAACCCCTCCCCCCCCCCCCTGTGCTCCTTGCAACCCCTCCCCCCCCCTGTGCTCCTTGCAACCCCCACCCCCCCCTGTGCTCCTTGCAACCCCCACCCCCCCCCTGTGCTCCTTGCAACCCCCACCCCCCCCTGTGCTCCTTGCAACCCCCCCCCCTGTGCTCCTTGCAACCCCTCCCCCCTGTGCTCCTTGCAACCCCTCCCCCCTGTGCTCCTTGCAACCTCCCCTCCCCCCTGTGCTCCTTGCAACCCCCCCCCCCTATGTTTCTGAACCTCTCTTGTATCTTGTTGCACCCCCCCCCCCCCTGTATCTTGTTGCACCGTGTTCTTGTTGCACCCCTATATTCTTGTTGCACCCTTGTACTTGTGTAATCATTCTCTTCATGTTGTAAGGAATTCTGGCTTGAGGACATCTTTCTCAGTCACCCCCTCATGTGATATAATTGTTGGTATATTTTTTTTTTTCCAATTGCTAATATCCTTCTTTCATATTTTGTTGTTGTGCATCATAGCAGCCATCTTGGATCCAGTGCTAATTCTGTGAAAGTTTAATTTTTAATTTTGTATTGTCTGGGCTGTGCGAGTGAATTGTCAGTTGAGTACTGTACTGGCTTTGTTCAAGAAATGTTACTTCACCTGACCCAACCTGTCTAGGGGCCTGACAGCTGAGTGGGTAGCGCTTCGGATTCGTAGTCCTGAGGTTCCGGGTTCGATCCCCGGTAGAGGCAGAAACAAATGGATAGTTTCTTTCACCCTGATACCCCTGTTCACCTAGCAGTAAATAGGTACCTGGGAGTTAGACAGCTGCTACGGGCTGCTTCTTGGGAGGTGTTTAACAAAGAGGACTGGGCTGCAAGGATGCTAAGGTTACCTTTTGGTGTTACCTTAACGTGTTTTCGGGGCTTAACATCCCCGCAGCCTGGTTCACCCATCTTGGCCCCGAAATCATCTCAAGATAACCTCAGTAGGCCATAGTATATCATTTTTTTTATAAAATATAATCCTAAAGTGATTTTATGCCATGAGTGCCATAGTGCCTCTGTGAAGGGGCCTTAGAGCCAAAAAAAACTAAAGGTGAATTGAATTTTAAATGAACATAATGAATGTGTGTATATAGCACTTATGTAGGTGATAGGTAGACTTCTTCTGAATTCAGTAAATATAATATGCCTGTTAATTAGGTTTAAGTTTAATATTTTTAATTAGGTTAAGTTTTATTCAATAGACAGAATTTATGAAAGATAGTTGTTCTCTACAAAAATTGGATTAATCCGGGAGGGAGCCGGTCGGCCGAGCGGACAGCACGCGGGACTTGTGATCCTGTGGTCCCGGGTTCGATCCCAGGCACCGGCGAGAAACAATGGGCAGAGTTTCTTTCACCCTATGCCCCTGTTACCTAGCAGTAAAATAGGTACCTGGATGTTAGTCAGCTGTCACAGGCTGGGGGTGGAGGCCTGGTCAAGGACCGGGCCGTGGGGACACTAAAAGCCCCGAAATCATCTCAAGATAACCTCAAGAAGATCCCTGGTGCTTAGGAAGCGTTTAAATCGTGTAACATTTGACCAGACATACGACCTTCAGAATTTTTTTTTTATCTTACAGTATTACTACCTTTTCCCTACATAATTAAAAAAAAGTTATGTTGTACATGTGATTGTGTACAAATATGCTGTAAAAACAGCTCTTAATTTGTACTAGGGCTTTCACTCCTGCAATTATGGTTCAAATTATAATCCTTTCCCACCCCCTGAAAGTCAAACTTAATGGTATATGGGAGAAATAGAATTAGGTAAGAAAACTCAAAGCATCCACTTTAATTGCCAGAGTTTGTTGAACTATACTCAAACCAACATGTCCTGTTATGTCGACTTGGGCTGGAAAGTAATGTAACCTTCAAGGTTTTCATTATGAATAGGTAGCAGGGAATCAATTATGTAATTATTATTAATATTGTCATAGCATAATATTAAGTATTTTGTTTAGTATAATCAACTTATAACTAATGTTATAAGTATAATCATTTGTTTCATGAAAACAGAGAAGGAAATGTAAGACTGAAAGAAAATTTCAAAAGCATTCTTATGAAGCAAGGATTTCACAGCACCAGACACAGTATGGTCTTTGGACCTTAATACTGTATAGAATGCCTAAATTTTGGCAGATATAAGGCAGTATGACCAGATGGAGTTTCACTTTAGGTTCTGAGAAAATGTACTCATGAATTTAGCAACCCATTGTAGGTTATTTTCCAAGTATCTTTACTGACAGAAAACATTAGAGAGATTTGGAAAATTATAAACTTAGTCCTAATTTATAAAACCAAGACAAAGAAGACCCATACAATTGTAAGAGAATTTCATTGATTAATATTTGTCAAACCAATAGAAAAAGTATTAAAAATACGGGTGGATTTCTAAAGAAAAAATCAACAAAACAACATAGGCAATTTGTTTTCGATCTACTGGTTATGGATAGGAAACTCATTAACTTTATACAGCCTTCCCGGCTTGGTGCCTTCTTTGATACTTACTTATAAATTTGTATTACTGCCACAAAAATCTTAAATTCAAAAGATGGTTATGCAGACAGCATCTGTTGGACTTTAAAATGGCATTACAAAAGTAATTTTTGGAAGTTGGATCATAACAGAAAGGTGATAGGAAAATACTAATATTGATGAAATATATACCATATTTGCCTACATAAAATAAGAGCAGAGACTTTGGCAATATATAGAGGAACCTTGGTAGTCGAACGGCTCCCAGTTCGAACAATTCGGCACTCAAGTGTAAAAACACACAACAGATGGGTCAGTTTCCCAGTAGCTGTCGTTCAGTGTAAAACCCCGGTAAACTTTCTCGTGTTTTCTTGAATATTTGTTAATATTCATAGCATAAATGAGTCACCATGGCACCTAAGAAAGTTAGTAATAAGAGCCAAACAAAAAGAAAATTAGTTAGAGCCATGATAGAGATGAAAAAAGTAACTCTTAGGAAATGTGAAAGCGGTGCCCACGTGTTTGCTCATGCTCCAGAGTTTGGTGTGCCTAAATTGGACAAGTTTCTTGTAAGAAAAGCATTCAGTGAGTCTCAGGAGGAAAATAAAAAGACAGAAAAGAAAGAGAGAACCTCAGAAGGACAATTGCCAGAAGTTTTTATGGTAGGGGGACTCCGCTGCCAAACAATAACATCTCTCCTCCTCTTCCTCACCTTCCACTTACGCCATCAGCTGTCCTAAACTCAGTTAAAGCAAGAATAAATTTGCATTTATTTCATTTATTGTATTCATGTGTGTGTTTTTGTTGTCTGTAACAGAGTAATCCAATTTACATTATTCCTTATGGAAAAAATTATTCGGCACTCAGAAGGCATGCTGGAACCAATTATGTTTTGAGTACTAAGGTTCCACTGTACAGTAGACTTAGAGGAATGTTGTTAGTGTGGTCCCAGATGTGTTGGTTTTAGTGCCAATAATGTTCATTGTATATATATAAAAGATTTACCTGAAAGAACAGAATTAATTATAGAAATTAGCTGATTATGCTAAATTACTTGTGGTAAGAATAAAAGACCCAAATAAACGACATCACCTTCACACCACGACTAAATAAGTGCTGAATAATGGAGTATAAATATTAGTGAAACAAGGCTGCTTTCAGCTTAGCATTTAAGTGAAAGTACTCTTTATCTGTGTGTCAGATATTTATGGGTGAAATATGGGTGAACTGGGAAGATAACAAACGCTCCGGAGGCCCACATCAAGGGCTATGTATGCTACTTGGGACAGTTTCAGATACACAAAGATACTGTTAACAGTAATGTACATATTGTATACAAATTCCTTCAGTTGTACAGGGACACTAAGGAGTTAAATTACTCATTAAATTAAAGGTGCCAAAGCAACTGGTAAGTAAAAAAATAATACTTTCATATAAAAAAAATTTGGGGTTTATATTAAAAGGTTTTTGCTTGATGTTACAGTATGATCCCTATTATCCATAACAGTTGTGCTACCTCTGGGTGTTTAGACCACAGAAAATCCAGAAAATCTAAGAAAAGATTGTGCAACTTCATTAAGGCTAGGTTAATCCGTTAGCAATAATATATTTGGCCAAAATTTGTATATACAGCATGCAACAAATTTTTGTATTACCATAAACATGGCCATTCATTAACGGGACAGCAGTGTGTCCACAATTGCTGATAAATGCCACCAGTACACACACACACGTATGATTTTGGTGATATTGTATTCTTCTATTTCTCTTGCAATCTTGTATAAATTTTCCAATGTCATTTAATGATGGTCTCATTGATACATTTTGTATTTCTATCATATTTCCTTTTATGGAAATTTGGTTAGGATAAGTAAAAATGTTTTATTGAATTTTTTTTGTATTTTTCCATTTCTGGATAATCCAAGTAGCCGGGTAATAGGGGTTTCCACTGTATTTGTTTGTTTAAATGTATGGTAATGCATTTTATTGTTTTAAGATTAACCCCAAAAAAGTATTATAGGGGAACCATGCAAAGGATGCATACAGAAGGGGCCTGGTATGAATCTTTTGATCTTGCATTAGTATGCTGTAGATATACTTATAATAGTTCACATATCTTTTTTTTTCTCTCTCTCTCTCTATCTCTTGCTCTTTCCTGTTCCCCATATCTTCCATCCCCTTTCCCTCCCCCCATCTGACTCCCTCCCCCCCCATCTGACTCCCTCCCCCCCCCATCTGACTCCCTCCCCCCCCCATCTGACTCCCTCCCCCCCCCCACCTGACTCCCTCCCCCCCCCCCCACCTGACTCCCTCCCCCCCCCACCTGACTCCCTCCCCCCCCCATCTGACTCCCTCCCCCCCCCATCTGACTCCCTCCCCCCCCCCCCATCTGACTCCCTCCCCCCCCCCCATCTGACTCCCTCCCCCCCCATCTGACTCCCTCCCCCCCCATCTGACTCCCTCCCCCCCCCATCTGACTCCCTCC
>NC_091159.1:13536795-13686795 GCF_040958095.1 Procambarus clarkii | reverse complement strand
AATAAGTGGAGGAAAGGAATTATAAGAAAGAAGGTAAATGCAGAAGGCCTATTGGCCCATACAAGGCAGCTCCTATTAATATCTCCAAGTGCCATACGTGTTTAAATGATTGCTATATTGCTATATTGTATAATTATATCTCCCAAGGTATAATTTAACTTTGCCTACTAACACCATTATTGAACTTATAAAATTGTGCATTAAAGATAATTATTTCAGCTTTAATGATTCATTTTATAAACAAACATTTGGCATGGCGATGGGTAATCCCCTCTCCCCTGTTTTGAGCAATCTGTACATGGAATGTTTCGAAACAAATATCCTTCCCAGGATTTTACCCTCAAATTTGCTTTGGTACAGGTACGTTGACGATATTTTGTGCCTGTGGCCGGTTAATCATGACGAAACTGATTTTCTCAATCAAATCAATTCGCTGGTTCCGTCAATTAAATTCACAATTGAGAACGAAGTGAATGGTGTTCTGCCTTTTTTAGACATCATGATTCATAGAATTGGTAGAAGTTTCAAATTCAATGTGTATAGGAAACCTACCAATGTGTGCTCGTATGTACATTTCTATTCAAATCATCATGTTCAGGTCAAGCGGGCAGTTTTTTCTGGTATGTTTCTCAGAGCACTGAGAGTTTGTAGTCCGGAATTTTTCGATGAAGAAATAGCAAATATATTTGAAATTGGGAAGAAGTTAAAATACCCAAAATCGATCTTGGATCTTGCGTTTGGTCAAGCAAAAAGGACTTTCTACAAACAGACTACTAAGTCGAAACCAGAACTGAAAAATTCGTTGGTATTACCATATTCTGAGGGTCTAGTAAATCTTGCCCCAGCCCTGAAGAAACTTAATATTAATCTAGTGTTCAAAAATGATAATACAGTTAAGTCCATGTTAATTAAGAACTCGCCCTCGTCTGTAGCAGGTTGTGTGTATTCCATCCCTTGTAATGAGTGTGCATGTGTTTACATCGGCCAGACAGGTAAAACTCTTTCCTCGCGTTTAAAACAGCATTCATACGCTATTCGTACAGCCCAGCAATCCAGTGCATTGTATTTACATTCCAGTTTATGTAATCATTCTATCGACTTCACAGGGGCAAAATGTATTGTTAAGAGTAAGGATTTTGTTGAACGAAACGTGATCGAGTCTGCCCTGATCAAACATTGTAACAACAGCCTTAATGTGAGCCCCGGTATGTACAAGTTGGATCCCTATTTAAGCCTCAATATAGCACGTCAAAACAATATAGCAATCATTTAAACACGTATGGCACTTGGAGATATTAATAGGAGCTGCCTTGTATGGGCCAATAGGCCTTCTGCATTTGCCTTCTTTCTTATAATTCCTTTCCTCCACTTATTTTTGGTGGTCAGGTGATCTGCCCAGGCGGATATAAAGGTCTGATCAGCAATCTTATCCTCATTCTACTTTGCTCTGATGAAGGCGAATTAGCCGAAAACGCGTTAAGCATTTTCTATTTTTCATATGTGGTTATTCTGCATACTTGGATCAGTGTTTTTGTGATCATTGTTGCATATATATATATATATATATATATATATATATATATATATATATATATATATATATATATATATATATATATATATATATATATATATATATATATATATATACACATACATATATATATATATATATATATATATATATATATATATATATACACATACATATATATATATATATATATATATATATATATATATATATATATATATATATATATATATATATATATATATATATATATATATACATATATACATATATATATATATATATATATATATATATACATATATATATACATATACATATATATATATATATATATATATATATATATATACATATATATATATATATATATATATATATATATATATACATATACATATATATATATATATATATATATATATATATATATATACATATATATATATATACATACATATATATATATATACATACATATATATATATATATATATATATATATATATATATATATATATATATACATATACATATATATATATATATATATATATATACATATATATATATATATACATACATATATATATATATATATATATATATATATATATATATACATATATATATATATATATATATATATATATATATATATATATATATATATGTCGTACCTAGTAGCCAGAACTCACTTCTCAGCCTACTATTCAAGGCCCGATTTGCCTAATAAGCCAAGTTTTCCTGAATTAATATATTTACTATAATTTTTTTCTTATGACATGATAAAGCAACCCTTTTCTCTATGTATGAGGTCAATTTTTTTTTATTTGAGTTAAAAGTAACGTAGATATATGACCGAACCTAACCAACCCTACCTAACCTAACCTAACCTATATTTATAGGTAAGGTTAGGTTAGGTAGCCAAAAAAAGCTAGGTTAGGTTAGGTTAGGTTGGTTAGGTAGACGAAAAAACATTAATTCATGAAAACTTGGCTTATTAGGCAAATCGGGCCTTGAATAGTAGGCTGAGAAGTGCGTTCTGGCTATTAGGTACGACATATATATATACATATATATATATATATATATATATATATATATATATATATATACATATACATATATATATATATATATATATATATATATATATACACATACATATATATATATATATATATATATATATATATATATATATATATATATATATATATACACATACATATATATATATATATATATATATACATATATACATATATATATATATATACATATATATATACATATACATATATATATATATATATATATATATATATATATATATATATATATATATATATATATACATATATATATATACATATATATATATACATATATATATACATATATATATATATATATATATATATATATATACATATACATATATATATATATATATATATATATATATATATATATATATATACATGTCGTACCTAATAGCCAGAACGCACTTCTCAGCCTACTATTCAAGGCCCGATTTGCCTAATAAGCCAAGTTTTTATGAATTAATGTTTTTTCGTCTACCTAACCTACCTAACCTAACCTAACCTCGCTTTTTTTGGCTACCTAACCTAACCTTACCTATAAATATAGGTTAGATTAGGTTAGGTAGGGTTGGTTAGGTTCGGTCATATATCTACGTTAATTTTAACTCCAATAAAAAAAAATTGACCTCATACATAGAGAAAAGGGTTGCTTTATCATTTCATAAGAAAAAAATTATAGTAAATATATTAATTCAGGAAAACTTGGCTTATTAGGCAAATCGGGCCTTGAATAGTAGGCTGAAAAGTGAGTTCTGGCTACTAGGTACGACATACATATATATATATATACATACATATATATATATATATATATATATATATATATATATATATATATACATATATATATATATATATATATATATATATATATATATATACATATATATATATATACATACATATATATATATATATATATATATATATATATATATATATATATATATATATATATATACATACATATATATATATATATATATATATATACATATATATATATATACATACATATATATATATATATATATATATATATATATATACATATATATATATATATATATATATATATATATATGTCGTACCTAGTAGCCAGAACTCACTTCTCAGCCTACTATTCAAGGCCCGATTTGCCTAATAAGCCAAGTTTTCCTGAATTAATATATTTACTATAATTTTTTTCTTATGAAATGATAAAGCAACCCTTTTCTCTATGTATGAGGTCAATTTTTTTTTATTGGAGTTAAAATTAACGTAGATATATGACCGAACCTAACCAACCCTACCTAACCTAACCTAACCTGTATTTATAGGTAAGGTTAGGTTAGGTAGCCAAAAAAAGCTAGGTTAGGTTAGGTTAGGTAGGTTAGGTAGACGAAAAAACATTAATTCATGAAAACTTGGCTTATTAGGCAAATCGGGCCTTGAATAGTAGGCTGAGAAGTGTGTTCTGGCTATTAGGTACGACATATATATATATATATATATATATATATATATACATATATATATATATATATACATATATATATATATACATATATATATATATATATATATATATATATATATATATATATACATATATATATATATATATATATACATATATATACATATATATATATATATATATATATATATATATATATATATATATATATATATATATATATATATATATATATATATACATATATATATATATATATATATACATATATATACATATATATATATATATATATATATATATATATATATATATATATATATATATATATATATATATATATATAATTGGAAAAGTAGTGCTGTTAATCTTTGGTAGTTCAAGGCACATGTTATCTGAATAACATCATAATGTGTTTATATGTATATGTATTCAGTAAAAGTCAGATAAGTACAAATCTGGCAAGTGGGGATGGCTTACAGATTTAATATTTAAAAGCATATGAATAATTTCATTTCCGTAGAATTGTCACAGTATTTTGTACAAAATATTGTTCATGGGCTGAGAAAAAATTTTGGGGTCAGAATAATTAGCAATTCAGTCAAAATACTTTATGATAGTAATTTTTTTTAGTTTTCATGCATATCTTAATACTGGGCAAGTATTTGTAAAGTTGTGAACACCCTTGTCACCGATTTACAACACTTAACTTTAAATGGGAGATGCCAAAGGACTAAAAGATGACTAGTGTTGCAGTAGCTCTAAAAGAACAGGGCAAGCAAGAGCCCCTCTCAACTGAGAGAAGTGTTACTTAAAGCCTTTTCAGCCAAATACTGGGGAGGGTAATTAGGAGAAAGTGAAGAATACGCCTAAAGGGTGCAAACTGTCATCAAATACAAACATATACTTTGGAAACTTAATGGAATTTTAAAATATGGTACAGTACTGTGATTTATTAAAGCAGGAAGGAGAGGAATGGGTAGCTGGGATCTTCATGAATTATAAAACTACATATGATACAATTTTGTTCAAGAGACTTCAAGACAAATTTGAAAACAAAGCAGAACTAATGGAAATTGGGAACATAGCAAGATGACCCATTAAACAATGTTCAATTATATTAGCACATGGTTCATTTCAGAATCCCCCACATAAATATAAAGCAAGCAAGAGCAAATCGAGTTGTATACATTGTAGCTTAACACCAGAACTGCAACGATTAAATTGTGGTGAGAGGTTGAGGAAGCTGGACTTCTCCATACTGAAACTGTATAGTGGAGACATGATCAAATTATAAGCTCTAGAGGGAAATTAGTATAATTACATTTTCCCAAACTATCAAACTAAAAACAAAAAACTTTAGTAGTGTTACTTTCAGAATACTTCTCTGTAAGGAAGTATTTACAGACAGTAAGCAGGTGGTCAAGGTTAGAAATTTTGAAATTAAGAGATAAAGCTTGTCTCCCAATCCTTGGCACACTCCTGTTCTCAATCTGCATAAATAATGTATTTGAAGTGAATTCCTGCATGTCAGTATTTGCTGCTGCTCTCTTCCAATATCAAGATCACGTTTCTTTTTCCTGAAGCAAAGTGCTAGGTCCACCTATTATCCTCTTTTTTTTCTGGCATGACGTATGTTCGTGCTAACACCCAATGTGCACATTTCCAAACACCCAATGTGCACATTTCCAAACACCCAATGAGCACATTTCCAACCACCCAATGCGCACATTTCCAAACACCCAGTGCGCACATTTCCAAACACCCAGTGCGCACATTTCCAAACACCCAGTGCGCACATTTCCAAACACCCAGTGCGCACATTTCCAAACACCCAGTGCGCACATTTCCAAACACCCAGTGCGCACATTTCCAAACACCCAGTGCGCACTTTTCCAAACACCCAGTGCGCACTTTTCCAAACACCCAGTGCGCACTTTTCCAAACACCCAGTGCGCACATTTCCAAACACCCAGTGCGCACTTTTCCAAACACCCAGTGCGCACTTTTCCAAACACCCAGTGCGCACTTTTCCAAACACCCAGTGCGCACATTTCCAAACACCCAGTGCGCACATTTCCAAACACCCAGTGCGCACATTTCCAAACACCCAGTGCGCACATTTCCAAACACCCAGTGCGCACATTTCCAAACACCCAGTGCGCACTTTTCCAAACACCCAGTGCGCACTTTTCCAAACACCCAGTGCGCACTTTTCCAAACACCCAGTGCGCACTTTTCCAAACACCCAGTGCGCACTTTTCCAAACACCCAGTGCGCACTTTTCCAAACACCCAGTGCGCACTTTTCCAAACACCCAGTGCGCACTTTTCCAAACACCCAGTGTGCACATTTCCAAATGCAAAATAAATTACTCAAAAATCTCTACTCTAGGCTATACCAGTACAATATAATGTAGCTTTTGTTTGTATATTTTTTCACACTGTTGTGCCACATGCCATTTGAAATTTCAGGTAAGCATTACTGTGTTACAAGAAGTTAATGCTTAACAGAATGGTATTGATTATATACAGCACTCTTATTGTTTTCTTTTTTCTTTAGGGCAAGTATGAGGAGGTGGAGCGATATTATCAACGTGCTTTAGAAATTTACGAAACTAAGTTAGGGCCAGATGATCCCAATGTTGCCAAGACCAAGAATAATTTAGCATCTGCATATCTGAAACAAGGCAAATATAAGGAGGCTGAAATTTTATACAAGCAGGTGCTAACCAGGGCGCATGAACGAGAGTTTGGGGCCATCGATGGTGAGTCGTGTTTTATTATTCATTAATCGAGATTGTTATTTAGTTGAAGTGTTTGTCGATTGCCATTTTAATGCATCACTAAAAATTTGCATTTATACAACCTTATTCTGTTCATTTTGTGATTCTCATTACTGCTCATATCAGTGGTTGCTTCAGCACAGCTCTTTGCTGTAGCTCTCAATACTCCCAGGTTGTTAGGTGCATACTTGTATTTATATAAATAACTTTTTTAATTATGACATACACTATGAAGAACACCTATGACATACAATGAGTCACAATAATGTGGCTGAAGATATGATGACCAAAGCACACATCAGAAGGTGGAAAAACAGCAACATTTCGGTCCATCCTGGACCATTATCAAGTCATGTGTTTATTATTAACACACGACTTGATGATGGTCCAGTGATGTACCGAAATGTTGTCATTTCTTCATCTTCTGATGTGTTTTTTTCATCATGACATACAATATTTAGGCTTCTAAAACAGTTTTAATAAGTTTGAAATATATATCCTGTGTGTGTGTGTGTATCAATGACTCAGGTTGAAATGTAAAACTGAGATGTGACTGTTAAACCAAGAAATTGTATTATTACATTGTGTAGAAATGGAGGGTGTCGAATAGACTCTCTTTAAATTTTGGGTAGTCTGATTTTTTATTTTTTATTTTACAATTACTCCCAAATTCATTCTTAAACTTTTTGTTTTTTGTATCTAGGTGATAACAAACCCATCTGGCAAGTAGCTGAAGAACGGGAAGAAAACAAGAATAAGGTGAAGGACTCTGCTCCATATGGGGAGTATGGTGGCTGGCATAAAGCAGCAAAGGTGGACTCCCCAACTGTCACTACTACATTGAAGAATTTAGGAGCGCTATACCGCCGCCAGGGCAAATATGAGGCCGCAGAAACCCTTGAAGATTGCGCCATTCGGTCACGTAAGGAGGTCAGCTGATATATCCCTGACCTACGATTAAAATAGATGTTGGTAACCGATTACATCTTCTCGCACTACATTTACATGCACACAAAAGCTCACATACGCCTTAACACACATAATCTTATGCATGTACAGACATACATACACAGACACTTTTATTTGCATAGCTTCTTGAAACAGGATATGCTCAGAAAAATAGGTATATATTACCAGATTGCCCCACAAAAGCATCCCCTTTGTGATGTTATTGACGGCTATATGAGCAAGTCATACATTAGTTGTTTTTGATGGAAGTACTGTTGATGTGATAGATACTTTTATGCATTGTTTTTGCCTAAAATATACATTAGATAATTGTATATATGAGGTTACCAGAGCCTTTGGCTTTGCATGTTGAATAGCACAACGAGACCTGATTCAACTCTGTGGACGTGGTTGGCTATCAGTGTCATATGCCTGTGTTCTCTGTATGCTGGGGCATTCACTGCAAATATGAACTGATACTATTAAGCAGATACTGTACATCATTTTGTTTATTTCCTCATTTTTTAAGCGAGTCTTTTGGAATGGTGTTTGATTTAATGCTAATTACAGTATCCTTTGAGTTTTCTCTTCCCATAAGGAAATGATGCTTGATTGTTTTGTTTTAGGACATTTTATATATACAGTATATATACAATATAAAATATATATATTTATATATAATATGAAGTAAAATAAAAGATTGCATTGCCATTCAGGTTGTCTGGCTATCGCTTTACAAATTAGTGTTTGGTACACACTGTTAACTATGTTATTAAAGGCGTACTTGAAGTAGCTGCTAACATATGACATATGGCTTGGGACTTCATTTATTACATTTTCTAATTTAACAATGTAAATGTGAAGCATGTAAACAGATGAATTCTATATGCTATATAGAATATAGTAAACTTTGCTATATGCTTAGTGGGATTTGTAACCAAACCTTATTCCAAGAAGTGTGAAATGCAGTTGAGTTTTGTAAATCAATGGTCAGGCAATGAATGGTCGTTTGAAGAAACGTACCTAGCTTATTCTGTCGCAGCATACAATGATTGTGCCAACAGGTTTTGAGATTTTGTTGCTTTGTAATGAGGGTAAATATTGTTCATTGATATTTACATTAAGTGAAATAGATTGCATTATCTGACAACACAAAAAGAGCTTCAAAGTTTTCACTGAATTTGCTTAAATCAAACATGAAACAATATTTATTCTTGGTATTCCTCTGGTATTTGTGTATGTTAGGAGATACTAGCATGTTGGTATGTGCACCAGTGGTCTAATGTGTGTGCGCGCCAATGGTCCTTCAGGCCGTCAATCTGGTCAAGGATGGGATGACACCAGAAAGCAGCCGACGACTCTCTGCTTCAAGGGACAGACTCCGAAGGGGGTCACGAGAGTCTCTTAACTCCGCTGAGTTTGATGCCAACGATGATGTAAGTAGATCACCACACTCCCATACTCACCATAAGCGCACACTCACACGCACGTAAGTGTAAGCTATCCAGTTTTCTGTCCCTCTTTTTCTTTAATGTCCTGGAATATTTGCCAACCATTACTGATCCTAGTAAACAATTTAAATCCTGTAATCTGATGCTGATTTCTTCCTTTGTGGCAATCAAAATTTGGGTCAAAATTTTGTAAGCCAATTTTTGTTGTATGTTGCCTTGACCAAAGTAAGTGTTAGTGTGTGCTCAAGCCCAGGTTGTCTACTTCTTTGAGTATTGCTCTTATAAAGAGCAGTTGTATATTTATCTAGCATGCTATACTCGAAGGAGTTTCTCCCTGGGATCTTGTATGGGATGTGTGTATTCAGATCTAGTGGAAGCAGTGCGTGGACACCTCACAGGATGGCAGGGAAGTGCACTCAATGTTCTGCCACCTCTGGACTACATCCACTTCTCAGGCTAGGTCATAACATTTATGGAGTTTCAGCCGTTGTGAGCTCATAAAGAGCTGGAGATGCTACCATTGAAATCAACTGTTTACTTGCTTGGCAGTCTTATTAGTGTGAACCAAGGCATAGGAATAACATCTTAAATTAGTTATTAAAAAGATGTGAAGAAAATTTTATTTGCGAGGAGTTATTTTCTATTAAGGCATGGTTTTTATTTCTGTTGTTCAGCTGTCTGTCTTGTGATTTAAATTGTTTGGGTATATTTTGAATTTCAAGTCTTTCAGTCAGTGTAGTATGTTTTACTGTATGTAAGATGGCCTTTTTGTCTTCTTATTCAATAATAATTACATCATGCATTAAGTAACACAAATTATATATATACATATATATATAATTATTATACAAGTAAATGTTTAAATCTTGATTACATTAAGTCAAAATTGGTTACACATTAAATCAATTGAATTTCATCATACTTGATAATATAGTTAAGAGGCAAAAAAAAAAGTATTTTAAAATTCATAACTGGAACCAATTAAAGAGAAGCTTATTTCCTTTATTCTACATTGACTGCAGCCTATATTTATATAACTTTAAAAGTGTTTAAGGTTAAATGTATTTTTTTGTTTCTCTTTAGAAAATTGTCTCTAGCAAATTCTACTTAATAACAGAGTGAGGGGTTAAGAACATGAAGCATGTGGATTACTCACATTGCTGGCTTCACCTACTGTAGTGCCGGGGTAGTTACACAACTTGAACGTGAGGTGGCAGGGTGGCGACAATGTAATTAATTCGTGTAAGGATGCACCATGGGTGGTATCATTTGGTTGTAATATTCATGAATAAATCACTTGTTGTGGAAAATATATTTTAACATTTTCTTCATTCTCACATATAAGAAAACTGTGTGTGTGTAGGAATGTGCCGCCTTGATCTCCTTTAGTATCTAATGAATGGTAATACATAATTTCTCAACCATATTAGCATGTATTACTGATACATCAGTAGTTAAAATAGGGATAAAGAATGAGTATACAGTACATGCATGAGCAGATGCATGCTTACACAGTAGATCAGTTACTCTTACTCAAATTCTCTAAAGGTGCATCAACTTTAAAATGTTCAACTCAACAATTTGACTTACAAAATAACCTCCCCTTCCCCCCCTCCCCACAACTAAAATTTTTTTTTTTAAAAGCTATTATAGACTATAGCAGTCATAAATATATCATTTACTGTTTTGTTTTTGTTAGAATTGCAGATGGTAGGGGCAACTTAATAAATTATTAGTTTAATAATAGCAATTACTAATGAGAGTGGTTCCAATTTTGAGTTAATATTTTATTTAATACTGAATACACTAGTACCATAAAATATTCTAGAGTAGTCTACTTGAGCTCGGGACTGGGGAATCCACCCCTTTCACATGAACTCGAGTGCGTGGCATCCACCCCTCCCACCTGAGCTCAGGGGTGGGGCATCCACCCCTCCCACCTGAGCTCAGGGCTGGGGCATCCACCCTCCCACCTGAGCTCGGGTCTGGGGGATGTTCTAGACAGCTTCTGCCATCACACTTAAATTGCAGCAGAAATTGCAGCAATGCAATCATTGCTTGTCCTATTGACTAAAACCTTACACATGCATGCTAAAGCTGACTACATAGGCAAGTGATACTAGAGTATTAAAACCTAAGGTGCATAATTGATAAGGGCTAAGGACATTTGGCAAGCCAAAAGCTTCTTCATTAATTTTTTATACCAGTGCAAAAAACAGTTGTCAAAATAACATAACAAATAACCCAGCCCCCCAAATTTGAAATGACAGTGACAACATTTTCAGTTCGTCATGGACCCCGTCATAACTTGGTAATGGTCTAGAAAGAACTGAAAATGTTGTCACATTCACACCAGGTGAATGTGACGACATTCACAACATTCAAGGGAATTACCGTGTGTGGGTTGGGTTGTTTATTATGCCAGTGACATAGAGCAGTAAAACACTGCTGCATTTTGGAATAACATAGAAATACTGTATAATATAAAAAAAATAGTTTCATATTTCAAATACCATTATTTTTTTTTAAAGGTTCTTTTGACTCTGTAGCAAAGATAGTTAAAGTCCTACATTCTCTTAGATTAATCTAAGATATTCACCATCCCAACCACCAACCATCTTCATGTGTTCAAGCGTGAAAGTAACCAGGTCTCGTGGGTGAAATTCATACCAAAGAACTGTATATAATGCCGCCAGATTAGATTTAATGGAACAAAATATACATAAGAATTATAGACATAAGCATTAGCTTTGTAAAAATACAAATTCAAATATTAAAAGTTAGAACAAATATATACCAGTACTGTATATATAAAATGAGAAATAAGAATTAGAGTAAAATACAAATATAAAAATATAAGAAATTTGGCACTGTTGGTAAGCCTCGTTAAAAAAAAAGTGGTGAAATGGGAGTCACAACTTTTGTAGTGCATTTGAAGTAGAACAGGGATCTGCCCGTGATCTGCCAGACCAGTGTGTTTCTTTTTGTTAGTCGTACATATTTTGTTTCCGTTTTTAAATCTCTTTAAGTTGATCATTTAAATAAATTGGTAAGATGGGTAAAGCAAAGCAAAATTTATTTTAAATTTACCAAGCAATGGTCTAGTACAGCTAGTCACATCTCTCGATAAATCTTGTCTAATAGCTCACCAAATACTCGAGATTCTTCTGCAAATTGATTTACTTTTTCCTATTAAAAACCAAAAAAGTGAGTTTAATAAGTTTATGAGGGCTGCAATCAAAATTCAAATTATGCAAGTGGGATTTGAAGATCTGACCAAGTTGGCAGACCAAATATTCAATATTTTGTGTGTGAAAGATACAATTTGTTAAACTCCGTAGCAAACCTAGGCCTTCTTATATTTTTAGACTATCACTACGCAATAGTAAGACACTATTAATGATATTACATCTATTGTAGCACTAAAATTAGATAACCATTATATCAGATTGATTATTGACTAGGAAGAATTTGTTATTAAATAGGTATGAAGAACATTTTATTGCATTGTTGGAATTATGTCACTTGCATTTTTGCAAATGGTGAAATGGTATTTTTGTTTATGGAGGATATCTGGCAAGATCTTTTTATAATTCAGTTAATTTTAGTTGTTACTTTTTGGGCAGCTGGTTGTTAAAACACCCAGGAGCTAATGGAGTAACCAGAGTAATTACTGGTCACTGTAGTTACTTTTAGTTTATATTGTGTAGAATTTGTTCAGAAGTAATATATTTAAGCTACTCTTGAGTAAAACTACAGGTATTACCTTAAAGTAATTTTGACCTTTCCGTGTTGTAAACTTTCCTTGCATTACAGTTGTGGTCGTTGTAAGGTAGTCTTTACTTATTACTTATATTTTATTTTGCTGTAGTTAATACCATTTGTCACCAGTCTCAGCCATTACTGTGGGAACCAGTGAGCTGAGAGCTCAACAGTAAAATTTTTACAAAAATTACGAGATGCAGAATATTTTAAGTTTGTAGTGTAATTATGTAGGAAGCTAATGTAATAGAACTGATAAACTAATCAACATAAAATTCTAATTTTGCATATAAATGCACGACTTTCTGCAGTATTTTAATAGCTGGTAATTTTTGTTTAGTTCTATGAGAGTTGTGCGTGCACTGCTCTTCATTTGCAGACGTTCTGAACACGTTGATGAAGGTGGTGGGATCTGATAGTCATCAACTCGGCTTACTGGTATCTCATTAGTGTGTGTGCGCAGATAAGGAGGAAGATTTCGGTGCCAACTGGGCTGATTGTCTTGGGTACTTCAACAAATGAGTCAGAATAGTGTATAGAGAGAGATGTGGTTGAATTTATATAAGAAACATTAGAAAAGATGAATATGGTTGATAATTGGAGTAATTTATTGAGCATTTTGTCTTAAACTGAGCTGTTATCAGTATGCAATATCTAAGTAGCATTACTGTATTTGACTTTGAATCTTGAAATGTTCTTTGATAAAGTGGATTCCTAAGCTTTCATTTGATTATAAAAGAGTAGCTTGAGCTATATTTAACTTCATTGTTGCTTTGATGAGTAAATTAAAAGCTTGACTATCCAAGTGGCAAACAGCTGGGGTGGCACAGATTCTTTCATCATTCCCAGACTGATGGCTCAGGTGCATTCTCTTTCTCCCCAGCCCCCAAACTTCCCTTCCCCCATGGGGTCTACCACTTCACAAAGATCGCAAGACGACGCACGCCACACCGGTATTAAAAAAATCTTCCACGCTTTCGGCTTTCAGTCCTGAATGAAGCACAAGCAGAATGCGCTCAACCCACGCCTGTCTTGGACTCTTTATTTTTTTATTTTATTTTAAAAGACGCTGGCTGGTGGCTGGTAGTGTAGAACCCTCCTCTCCAACCCCTCCAGAGACATAGTCTGCTGTATAGGCAGTTATCCCAGCTGAGAATGGCCTGAGCATTGGGTTGTCATATTTTTAGGGTTTTATTTATTTATGATATTTAAAGTAATGTGTTCTGAAGCCTCTGCAGTTTCCTCATAGTAGAATAATTGTTAAAGTATATCGGTGAGCACTAGTTTTAACTGAAGCACTGTGTACTATGTCCGTCATATGCTCAGACACACTTCAGCTTTAGTCATTCTTAGTGTGCATTATCTTAGTTTCCTGGACAATTATTCATTTGCATCCAAGAGAAAAAGATATATAGTATTTGTTGCATTGATTTAACAAGTTAGTGATTTGGTAGGAGCATACTTGAATTGGGGATTGCATTCATCTTTAACATTTAAACAATTAGCATGTATCACCTAAATTCTTGCATTCATAATTCTTTTACTAACATTAAATTATGTTTAAATGTTTAACATTAAATTTAGTTTAAATGATAAAATAGCTAAATAAAAAAAGTTTATGTAATTGTGATCATTCCCATTTTTTAGTTCTTTTCCCATTCACTAACATGTTAAATGTTTAATACAGATATCAGCATGTCTATTAGAATATCAAATAGCTTTTTAAATCCCAACACCATTAGAGGATGACTTTGTGAAGCCTCAATGTGGGTAAGCAGTTGCCAGCCTCGACAGCGTCCACAACAGTGTGTTCTGGTAAAACAAATCAAAATCCATTATAACAGTGCATAGGGATGTAACGTAACAAGAAAGTATTAATAAAACTCCCAGGAAATGTGTCAGTTTTGAAGTACAGTATAGTTGTTGTTTTCATGTTGGCATGATGGAAAGTGTTCTTTATCATTTATTCTGGCTTAAACACAAATTTAATGAAGCATATAAGAAATATATTGCATTTTGTAGAAGTGGGATATGATTATTTTCGTAATTACTCGTTAACTTTATAAAGATGCAGTATATAGTACATGCAAATTTAGTTCCATTACAATTTCTTAGCAAGCTTCACTATTATATTTGGAAGAATATTTTTAAGAGACTATTAATGACTAGTAAAACACCAAGCATGTGCATGATATGAAGATAACTAAATACTGTAAGTTGACTGGTCAAATGTTGAATTCTTTTAGCCTCCTATAAGATGATGGATATTGGTGATTTGTTTTGCCGTAACACAATGTGCCCCACACGTCCTCCCGCACCTCACCCGAGAGTCTGTTTCACCTGTGTTGTTGCTGTATTGATATATTATTTATTTGTAGTCAGCATTATTTTATAGTGTACAGGGGAAAAGCCCACTCACCTTTATTTCTACACAGATGCATTAATTACTTAAATTTGTGTTTCACCATTTTGTTTCCTCTCGCCCTCATGAGCAATGTATTGCTGTTGTCTGTCTAGTGGCCACCTCTTCAAATTCCCACCAACTCTTTCAATTATAGTTTCAGTATGAAATATGTTGTCAATTTTAGGCAATAATGTCTTTCATAAATTTGTAAAAAAATATATATATAATATATATATATATGTATATATTATATAATAATAATAACAGCTGTTTTAAATACATATTACACGCACACACACACACACACTCACTCTCTCTTTCACTCATTATAGCATTTACATAGCTTGGTATCTCATGTGAATTATGCTAAGGTACTTGTTAATTTGGAGGTTGTGTTAGACAATAAATTAGCATGGTTGCCATTATTTTCTTTATTGCCTTTTGAGTGTGATGTTAGATTTATTTTCCATTAACCAAAGATAGGTAACAAAGTCAAATGATTGAATTGGGCCAGATTTTCAGCACTAATTGCAGGTAAGGAATGCCACAGATGGTAGTACTTGACTGTTGTATTCCTATGCATATGAGAAGTGAATATGGGTTTAATGTGGAGTTATGTTACATGTTATGTACAAGAATGTGCTTCCACAGTTTTCAAAGTCAATTTAGTGCTTGTTGGTACTTTAGTTACACTATGAATAGATTATTTTATCGTTCAGTTATTTAATCTGGTTACATTAATAATATACAGTACTGTTTTTGGAGATATGGGATAGTGTTTGGAGGACACTAGCTCATGATGCTGGTTCATTTTAGGCAAACTGTTGCATATTTACTCTTTGGCAACTATTTAAGTATATGAAGAAAAATTACAAAGTTAAATTTCTAAAGTATAGTATGCTGTAATACAAATGTGTAAGATTTGGAAACTTAGAATAAAACTGAAGTAGGTACTTGAACCTTTTTTTTTCTCGTGTACTTGTGATAACACCGGTAATCCTATTTAGTAAAGGTTTTCAGTGAAAAGCATATGTCCATTGGGGCTTAGTGTGCCGATAATATTTTCTACCCCTCTTATTGCATAACATTCCGTCACTTATGACTTGCTTCAGATAACTACCTTATATCAAAGTTTTCAGTGGATGTACTGTATTGATATGTACAGGTAACTTTAAAGTGCAGTAATTTTGTTCATGTGCAGACAAGGGACCATCACTATAGAATATAAAGTCATCCTTATTGTAGTTTACAAGTTGGAACTCAGGTTTCAGGATTATCCATATGTAGAAATGTTCTGAAACATCTCTCTTGCTGAATCCAAGAACGACCTTAATATTTTATTGGGTCATCTTACTGATGTGGCTGTCTAAATTTATAGCAGTCATAGTTTACTTGTTAATTAATTACCCAGGTCATGTATTATGTGGACCTTCACTAATATTGTCAAAAGATACACAATCCAGTTTTTTTAGTGATAATCTATAAAAAAGTAATTTGAGTTAATGTTAACCTTATGAATTAATCTTATAAATGTATTTTATAGTGGCCAGTAATAAAATATTACACGGTATATAATATTCCCAGGTTGGTGCCGGCTTTTGATAATTACTTGGTAATTATCATGATATGGTAATGGTATGGCACAAAGCTCTTGAATCATATTAATGGTAATCCTCCCAACACCATACTTTTAGAAACGTTTCCTCCATTGTGCCTTTGATGGTGGAAATAATTTATTTAATACAGATTTTTTTTATTGCTATACAATATGTTGTGTTCTATCAACATAATCGTCCTTGACACTTTTTCAAGTGCATTTACTCATATATCTTATACAGTACTTTGTAGTAAAAATATACTTAGTACTGGACATTTGCTTTTCATCTTTTAACTTGTCCATTGGTGTTAACCTGTATGATTGATTGAATAGAGCACAAAGTGCTGACAATGCTGTAAAGAAACACCAAGTAGATTATAAATTTATTGGAGAAAATTATTTACGTATAAGAGCTTTATTAAGCCCTTCAAATAAAAAAAAATGTCGACTCCGGTAAAGTTCTTTTAACTTTTTTTTTGACGTGCATGATAATGCAACATCCCAAGTTGAAATATTTAAAATACATAAATATATGCAGAATTGAAGTTTGATGTGTGGGTCAGCTGTAGTTAATTGCATGTTCATGTGCACAGCAAGCACTATCGCAACGTTTTGAATTTAGTGGAGCTGGTAATAAAAAATAACATTGCAGAACATGTAGAATTAGGAATGAATTTGAAGAAAAAGTTACAATTGTGATTTATGAAGAAAATGTTAAATTTAAAGTGTGTTCAAAGTTAGCTGGACATGTTATATATTAATACTTGGTTGTGTTCATAAAGAATTTAATAGTACAGCACTTGCAGACCTATATGCATTATAGTCACAAGTTTATTTACTGCTTACCGGTACATAGTTTAAATTTCTTGCATTGAATCACGAAACTAGTTTTGTATGCAGGAATCGGAGTTTTCCTTAGGTTTTGTTTGCTTGACAGACTGGTTTCATTTATAAACATTTAATTCATATGGAATCCTTTGCTTCATTTAACCATGTAAAGCTGAAACACCAATTTTCTGCAACCATACTTTTGTACATGTAAAATTAAACTGAAAAACTTATGTTTTTTAGGAAGTTACATTAGTACCCTTTATATGCATTTGAGGATCAGATGTAAATGAGAAAGATACATGACATTAATCTCAATTATTGTATTCATTATTCCTCTTAAGGAAATTGAATGGCAGGATTTGTATTTTTAAAGTTAAATCAGCATTTTGGCCTTAAACATAACTTAATTGCAAGGTTTTGCAGCTGAGTAAAATTTATTTTGATGCTTTGGAAGGTCAAGGCTGCTATTTTGTATTCCTTGCGTCAAGGCTTGAGCTCTCACACATTGTGAATTTTCCAGCGATACTTAGAGATAGTGCACGTAAATTATTTTGTATTTTTGTTGTTTAAATGCACATTTTATTTTTCCTAGCCAAGCTGTATGTGATATGTTCTTCTCTGTACTTAATACAACTGCTGTTTTGTCTGATATTTTGTTCAGCTTGTTAGCAAGATGTCAAGTTTTAAGCCACATTTAGTTTGTCAATCTTTTGAATAGGAAATGTAAAGTCCAATAGGTTCCCCCCCCCACAGCTTAAATGGTAGGTCTTGTAACAGGTTGAGATACACAGAGGTTTGTATAGTTCGGTCAAGACTTTAAGCATGTTCATTCCTTGGTGCTGGGATATTTGTTTGATGTATATCATTCATTACAACAGCATAATCTCTTTATCACAGCAACTTGGCAAGTTATGTTACACATGCTTTTTTTGAACTCTATTCAAGATGCTCATTTGTTCCCGTACCAAAATTAAATAGTGACACTTGTGTACCTTATCAGAAATAAATCATGTGAGCTAGATATTTTGTTTGCTTTTCTCCTTGTGTGTATTTTGATTTTGTTTGTTTTACTGGCTTTGTAATGATATTGGTATGACATTGCATGTTGAGATTCTTGCATGCGAGTGTTACGTGCACGTTTAATGTGGCGAATGTTCGGATGGTTTGTGTAGGAAATGTTTTAGTATCAGTGTTTTGGTTCCTGAATATCTGAATCATTTGTAGACAAGGCTACACATGTACAAGTTATAAATGTTCTCTATCTATATATGTAATTTTTTCTATCTTTGAATAGCTTTGTGTTAAGTTTTGATAATAAGTAATTCAGATATTGATGAAACTTGTACTCTCTACTTCTCTCTGCTCTTACAGCTTGATTACATGTCATAGCCCTTCAGTTATTTCAATAAAAGGAGGTGATGTAAAAGGTTTTATCGGACCAAATACAGAACTAGTAATCGGTTTGGGTTGTGTTCTCTTGATATACAAAATTTATTTAAAAAAACAAGCTGTTGGATAGCTTTCTGTTAATGTGGTATTCATAGTGCTTTTTTTTGATCAGCCTTTTATAATGTGCTGCACTTTTGATAAACAACATTTTTCAGAAAATATAAGAATAATTAAAGTGATCTAAATGATGCATCTTTTATATATAACTAATTTAACTTTTTATTTGGCCAATTTATATTCTCTTGAGTTTCAGAATGGTAGTCTGTGATGAGAAAAATTTATCATTACTAATACTATGTATGTGAAGACAAAGGTAACCCTAACTAAACCATAGGTGTAGTTTGTTGCACAGTGTTCTACATTGAGTGCACTTCCCCCATCCTCTTGCAGGTGATGGACAAGTAAAGGTGGCGGTGTATTTCTCTAACTGTGTATGTAGGCAGTTTTCATGTCTTTAATGTTGTGTTAATTAACTGTAAGTAGAATAATTTGTCCTCAGAATAGTAACCAAAGAATCATTTGCAAGATTATTAGTTTGTGGACATACTTTAAAGTACAGTACTTAATATTAAGGATTTGCCTTTTTTGATTTTCATTTTATTAAACAATTCAATTAATAAACTATATAGTTGCTCCTGTTTGTGAGTACAGAGGAGTTGAGATTATAAAAGTTTAATGTTTGCATATCATGGTGCACATAATTGACTAGATACTTCAGAGTTAGTGGTGGAGGATATTTGAAGTTATTTCTTATATAATTAAATCTCCATACAGCATTTGACAAATAATGTTTACTCGATAAATGTAGGCTTTGTTGAGATAATATATGGTAATACATTATTCCTTTTCTCTTAAAACAAAAATAACTATTATTACTCTTATCTATAACAAGTTTCTTGGTTTCCATGTAGAACCCTCCTCTTAAAACTGTTATTCTGGTATTTTTGTGAATGTTCATTCATAATGCGGTATAATAGGTTACTCTAATGAATAATGATATTTTCTCCATAACATGTTTTATCGAGATGGAAAGAATGTTTTTCAGAAAGTAGATATACTCTTGCTCCCGAGAGGTTGTTGCTCTAGTTTGATGGCATTTATTGTAATCCATCCCTTTTTGAGCTGGGTGTTGCCTCCGTGTTCCTTAAGGTGTTTCCTGTATAGTGTCTGGATTTAACAGCCCCCTCTGCAATTCATCAGGCCTCTCTGGTCTGGCATAATTTGCTAAAGTTGTAAGAAACTACTTCTGAAATGAACCCGAATGTTTGTGAGTTCACCTTCACAGCCTGGTTGGTTACATTAAAAGGTCCCAGTTTCTCCTGGTTGGCAGACAATCGTTATTATATTCCCTGAAAAAATGGCTCATTTCTGTCTCTTGAGTATTATGAATTGGCAAAAAGCCACCTAGAACTTTAATGTGTTATTTTGTGGGGTTTCACCTTTGAAGCACTTAATGGAGCTGTATTTGCAACTCTTTCTTGTAACACGGGTTTGTATCGGCTTCATATCCAGTTTCCCATTTTGCCAGTGGTTTTACCCACTGTGGACCACAAGGCTTAGACTTGTTCAGTGAAGGCTTGCCATTCTTTTTTTGCTCTGGACATTTTACAGTATCAATACATGAGGAGAGTTTCCATATTTTGTGTTCCTTGTCCTTATTTACTGGGGTATCTGTTGCAGATACCTTGCCAAAACTTTTGCCCTTTCCTTTGAAGTGTCAGTAATGGATTTCTATGCTGTGCATCACGCCTTAGTCACTTCCAGGAGAGTGCTGATAGTTCTTTTTACTGTTCACTTCTGTTTTCCACTACTGTTTTTCTGGTTTTGGATCAGGCAATAGCTGGTGCAGGAGCATTTCTTCAGCCTCTCTGGCAGGTATTATGGCTGTGATCTTCTTGTTCCATTTTGTGGGCCATTCTTTCAACATTTTTCTCAGGCTTAAGGAAGAAGTAAGAGTGCTGGTGGGGGTTAAACTATCATTTCACTCATCTTCAAAGTCATAGCCTCTCCACTATTCATCTTAGTTCAATACCCAAAGAGGTTTCTTTTATTATCCCTTCCATGGTAATCTTCAGTCATGGTGTGGTGAATGACAATGAGGAGTATTTTGGCAAGCATTGCCCCGAGATACTTGGACATTAGACATAATGTTTAGGCCTTCATTAGGCTTGGTCTTCTCTGACTTGGCAGGTATCCGTAGTTCCTTCCAAGCTGACCGTGTCTGGACTATCATTCACAATATGTTGTGCAACAGAAGAGGGTCATTGTAATTACTCAGTACAGTATCTCCTAGTGGCATCCAATTAAGGACTTTCTGGATCCCCAGTTTATCTTTTTGCCTCTCTCATTTATCACATTCCTTGTCCGACTTTACCAATAACTACTGTTTACCAGGTTTGACAGACAGATTCAAGTCAGTTTTGGCTCATTTCCGTGCATCTGTGGGACAATGAGTGGCATAGTTCAGCTGTTGGCCAGGATTCAAAGTAGGCCATATCCTCTGCCACTTTCAGAGCTTTTCCATTTGGGATAAGCTTGGTGTCTAGCCATATTTGGGTTGTACTTTGTCAATTCTGGATTCTCTGTGACTGGTTAAGTACATTAATGACTTGGGTAATTTGGGCCTCCAGTTGTTAGTTTGGATGACATTTTACTGTACTCGCCTAGTTGTGCTTGCAGGGGTTGAGCTTTGGCTCTTTGGTAGTACTGTGTCCCTCTCCCACTGTGCTCTCCCACTTAGCAGATTCAGCTTCACTAAAATTCACATCAGTGATTCATTTCTTCAATAGAGGGAGCTCCTGTTTGCTCCCTTTTCCTGTGGGGCAGATACTCTGAATAGCCTCATTTCTAGATTCTCTGGGTTTAGTCCTCGGTGCAGATGACATTTTGGGAGTGTCCATTATTCCAGTGGATGGCATCATCCAGTTCTGTTCAATTCTGATAGAATATGAGATGGACAGAGACTCCTGGATTTGTGAGAAGTTCAGCAGCCCTCGCATCTCTTCACCTCTGTGGAATCATCAGTGGGACCTCATTTGCATTCTTCCTCCAGTCTATCTCTAGTCTGTTGCTGGCTCAATCCTGGTCCGTAGCCCTTCTCAGGTTTCTTGCTCATTCCCTTTTCTATTTCATTCCTTAAACTGCCTCCCTTCAGGCAATTAGTGGCTTACTTTTACCTGGGATGTCAGTATCTACCAAGTGTCCCGAGTTTTTGAGCTGGTTATTTTAGTGTCTCATTTGTGTCCTCGGCACCAGTATAAGGTGGCTTAACAGGTTGTTCATTATTGGTCTTTACTCTGCCATTTGGCCTCTTTCTGTGCCAGTGGTCATGTCTTAGCTATATGTGGAGCACTTTCTTGAGCCTAATATCGTCACCACCTACTAATCTGCTTTGACAGAACCCCATTCCTTTACTTTTGTTGTGAATCTTTAATCTCTCAAATTCCTTCGTTATTTGGGTTCCTTTGTTAAGTTGACACTGAGCTCTATAAGTTCCGTCATTATGCTCTCGAATCTGTTTCTGTGGTGCAGTGTTAATTTTTAGGTTATGCTTCCCAAGCTGTTGCTCTTTTGTCAATCTTGTTTCCTTGGCATCTTATTCCAGGGCCTGCCAGGCTCTCTGGTTATGTCAGAAGAACCTTGGTGAATTATATCTTTAACATCACTTGACATGTCTTTTAGCTCATGTATTGCTATCCTGAAGGATACCTAGAAATTTGTTAATGGTCTGTGATGTACTATAAAATGATCTTGCTGGTTTGACACTTTCTTTGATAATTACTTGCCACATTAATCATACATATTCTGTGTAAAATGGAATTTTTACAATTAATGATGTAGATAGATGGGAGTAAACATTACTCTTTTTATCATGAAGGTATCTTGATGTGATGCAGCATGAGCACAAATATAATCCGTAGACATTGCCATGGTGTAGCGGCAATGAAACTTTCCTTTCAAGCACAACCTTGGTTCAATCCTGAGTAGGGCGAGACAATTGGTATGTGCACTTGGCAGTAGTTGGGGAACAGAATATAAATAAATCGTGGGATTATTATCCGGGAAAATACGAAACTGACTGGTTCCAGTTCCTGACACAAGTTGTAAAAACTAACATTATAAAAACATAAAAAAATACAGAATGTGTTTCTTACAGCAGGAGCACAAGATTGGACCTATGTATCAACTCTGTATGTGTGCATGCTTGCATTCATGCATATGATAATCCTCACTGTTTATACACTACTAATACATGTACAAATTGAATGCCACTTACTGACAAAAACAGAATGCATTGTAAATGTACACTTTTGAGATTAATAACCTTGAACCTAAACATATTTAGAGCTTCTGTAGGTTGGTATGCTTATGAATGATTAAAATCATACAGAGTCGGATGCTTGTTACATTGTGAGTGGGCTGTCATGTACGTACCTAAATGTGTGCAGTGAAAGGTCTAAAGTCACACCTCATAGATATTGGACCTGTTGCATTTTTACCCTCTGACTCTCCATAATGCAATACGAAGTGAATCATGTTTGCTTTGACCACCATGCATTCACACTAATTTCACATTTACCCCACTCTGCATACAAGAGTTGTAAACAAGTGGAATGAGTTTGAACCAGGGGTAGTGGAAACATGTATGAAGTAGTACCAGGTAATAATGTGGTATAAAGGCACCAGATACAATAACAATGAAGAGGGGCTTTACAGCTAGACCTTGCTTCCACTTTACACATTATGTAAACACAAGTGCTTACTCATTCTCACAATGTAATAAGCATCCATTATGTATGCATCTGTGTATACACACACACACACACACATGCATGTGGGTATGTCGTAATTCTGTATACATTTTGTTAAATTGGTAAAAGTACTGTACAGTATATTTAAAACAGGTCAAGGCAATTTAGTACAATTTAGTAAGGTTATTAAGGTACAATTAAGAACAGATAAATTGGATTATATTTTGGAGAGCTTATATTGCATGTTACTGGGTGTTTTTTCCTAATAATGCAAATCCACATGGGGGGTTCCTTGTGTGTTAATTCCTTGGTTCATTTTTCTTAAGAGAATGGTGGTTCTGTACTGTAGTTAAATTAGATTGGTTGCCGAATTTCACACCAAATTTCATAGTTCACAAAAATACTCTTAATGTATATACAGTAGAATGTTTTGGCTGCAGTTAAATAAAGAAATTAAGAAAGAGGTATTCTTCATGCAAGTGGAAGTACAGTAGTGATGAAACGAGAGAAAAATGTAAAGGGAACTATGGAATGTTTGTAAGAATCGAGCCTGGGGTTTTGGAATGTGCTGTGACTTGCAGTAGAAGTATCTACCGTATAATAATTGGTGTGGAGTGAAATTAACCATCATTACCAAACACTACATGAATGAATGAATGAATTCAATAGCTGGTAAGGGGACGTTTTCTACACTTAATGGAGACTTTGTGCATCTTGCAAGAAATTCCATAAAACTTTAATTCTTCTATAAATACAGTACTTTGTATTGGAGTTTTTATTGCTTTACAAAGACTAGCTTGGTCATGAGTGACTGGCACCTCTGTTGCAACTCGCTTTAGTCTACTTTGTTAAATACTTGTGTTTGTAATCTTTATAACTGGAGTATTGTTATCTGCACCCAGGTCTTGAATAGGGGAACTATAAGGAATTAACTACTCAAATTATGTATTTAAATGTTTTTCCAGAAATGTATTATTGAGGTGGTGTTGGGAGTGTGTGATGTGCATGATATTTTATGAAGAGATTGGTAGTACATAGTGTT
Organism: Procambarus clarkii; assembly: GCF_040958095.1. Classification (NCBI taxonomy): domain Eukaryota; kingdom Metazoa; phylum Arthropoda; class Malacostraca; order Decapoda; family Cambaridae; genus Procambarus; species Procambarus clarkii. Next base: position 13,661,673 of record NC_091159.1, on the reverse strand, counting down.
ATATGCATGAGTAGACTAGTGGCAGCAACCCTCCTCCTGGTCCTGTCTCACAATGGTGGTGGTGGTGGTGGTGGTGAAGGTTAATAATACTGTACCTTTAGTTACAGTGGCAGGGGTGATGTCCACATGATCTTTCTGCTTTTGCAATATATATATATATGTATGTATGTATATATATATATATATATATATATATGTCGTACCTAGTAGCCAGAACGCACTTCTCAGCCTACTATGCAAGGCCCGATTTGCCTAATAAGCCAAGTTTTCCTGAATTAATATATTTTCTCTAATTTTTTTCTTATGAAATGATAAAGCTACCCATTTCATTATGTATGAGGTCAATTTTCTTTTATTGTAGTTAAAATTAACGTAGATATATGACCGAACCTAACTAACTCTACCTAACCTAACCTAACCTATTTTAATAGGTTAGGTTGGGTTAGGTAACCGAAAAAGGTAGGTTAGGTTAGGTTAGGTTAGGTAGGTTAGGTCGTCGAAAAAGAATTAATTCATGAAAACTTGGCTTATTAGGCAAATTGGGCCTTGCATAGTAGGCTGAGAAGTGCGTTCTGGCTATTAGGTACGACATATATATATATATATATATATATATATATATATATATATATATATATATATATATATATATATATATATATATATATATATATATATATATATACACATATATATATATATATATATATAAACTATATAACTAACTATATATATATATATAGTTAGTTCAGTATATATATATATATATATATTTATTTATTTAGGTTTTTATGGGGACGTGACTGCAAATGTTATGTTAACATTGCTGATTTGTAGTGTATCAAATACAGTACACACATTTTCAAGTCTAAATTTTGTTGTGTGTAGGGTTGGGGGGAGGGGGATGTCCTAAGATTGATCTTACCATATTTTAAGAACTTCTCCAGTGATAAGCTATTATTATATACTGTACCTCCAATTTCTCCAATTTCTTAAGCATCTTATATCATGCAAAATATTTAGTTTTTATTTGTACTCATTTTACCTTCTAATATATTTTCATTATTTTCATTATTCAAAAAAAAAAATCCAATATCGGGCAATTTTTTCTTTATTCATGTAGAGTAAAAGTCTGTCATTATTTTGTATTATTATTCCAGTAATCTAAAAATTTTCTGGTTTAACTGAAATATTAACCAGACTGTTGTAACAAAGTTTGGTACTGTATATGCTAAATAAGACAAAATTAAATTAATATAAAGGAGGTCCTATACACAGAAAAATCTGTCTTTGAAAGATTGCATTGATTTCCTCTGTATACATGACCAAATTGTTGCAGCTCTGCGCACCCATGTGACCAAACTCGTGTCACTTGAATTGGGGGCACAGCACTCCACAATCTCGATTATTGCTTCTTCCCATCTTCCATCATAACACATCAGATAGTATTACATCACACTCATTCACACTCGCTTGCACTTACTCACTCCATCTAACAACTTCCTCTCATTTGTGATAAATAGAAAATTTGAGTAGATGAGAAAATGCAAATTTTATACCTTCCTGAATAAGTGTGCTGTGTGGGGAAAAAATTTATGCTATGAAAAAATACACAAGACTGACATGGGAGAATAACATCTGGAATGGGTGAACGGCTCTTTAGTTTAAGGCGACTGTATAGCACAGAAAAAAGTATTTGAGTTAATTTGGTGCAAAAGGACAACACATTTTGCCGACTGTTTGATATTTTCAGTAATAGAATCAAATGATCCACTCTAGATGAAGCAAGTTGAAAACAGAGTCGATGATTGAAAGAACGAACGAGGTGCAGTATTTTTGTAGTAAATGATGTAGAGTGGTAGTAATGTACAAAACTTGTACACATGTGAAAAGATACCCTTAGGCATGTTAAATATGAATGTAGTATTTCTTTTTATATAAAATAGATTGAATATCTAAAATTTTGAGAATTATGGATGATTGAAAATGGACAAATATTTTGGTACTCAATTTGAAGTACAATACTGTATATAAATATTGATTAGATTTGAGGATAGTAATATTGAAAGAGAGCAAGCATCATACAGAACCATAAAGTAAATGGCATCATTACAAAACATTTGATGAAATAATTCATCTTTGCAATGAAGATTACAGCCTATAATTTTCTTAAAGTTGGAGTGTGTTCCTGAAATAGTGGTGAAAGAGTAGTTGTGAAGAAATACTGTACAGGGAAAGTTAGTTGTAGATAAGTATGTGATATGAAAAGCTGTTGGATTGAAGAGCATATCAGACAGACATTGATTAGATGCTTGCTAGAGTGAAAACTTGTAGTGGAAGAGGAAAAACAGGAGGACCATGTGGCATGATATGGCAAATAAAGGAACAGAATGAAAGAAGTGATCTTTTCTTTTTGGTAATCTTTTCACACCTTAAAGTAGGTGTGCAGAACTTAATTTTGCAAATAATAAAATAAGGGTATGATTATGAATGTGTGTTGCTTCGAATGTGGGAAGGGTCATTTAAATTACAGTATATACAGTTGAAGCCTATTGTTTTATATCTTGGACATCCTCTTCACTGTTTGTTAGTCATTTATGAGTATTATTGAAAGAGATGCTACTAGTTATTGCACTGTAACTCCCACCACTACCACTGTTGAGGGAGATGAGTCAGAGATGTGATGCAGTGTTTGCCACATAGTATGAGTATGGTCGTCTTCGGAGATCCAGTTCATTCTCCAAGTTGCGAGCTTCAATACGACGATCTAGTGCCAAGCTGGTGCATAAACTACGAGGACGATTAGATGTTGATGGCGAAGACACAGACTTAAGGTAAGAATGTTTTTTATATCTGTTTAGATCATTTTTCATTCAGCTTGTCCTAAATTAAATGGGGGGGAAGGCACTCTGTGTCATATAGTATATATATGTACATTATATATACCTGTATATATTTGTTTTCAATACTGCATTCATTAGTTTTCCTTAAGTTTATTAAATTGCAGTGTTTGAAAGTAAATCTTAAATAAATCATAAATAAAATATGCATACCTAAGTATAAGTGTTCAAGTATACACGTATATAGAGAATCTTAAGATTTTGAAAGCAATAAACTTGAAAAAAAAAAATTATTTAAACAGCTCCATCTGTTTAAGGTAAGTTTGTCACTTGTTTGCATTTACCAACCATTGGGTTTTGCAGATTTTTGTCGTTATGCTTAAAAAAATCACTGTTATTAATGAACTCTAGTATGAAAAAATGCTTAAAATACACACAGCATGAACTGTTCCATATAGCTGGCTGTTATAGTTTTGCACCCTTGTTGTGGTTCTGATGGTAGAACATAGATTTTGCTCAAAAGTAGTAGTATTAAAAAAATGCAATTGAAAGTGGAACAAATTAAAATCATTCGAGCACAGTGTGTGAATAATGAATATACATGTGCATGCATACATACATACATACATGCATGCACACACACACTTTTATTTTCCACATGCACAGTGTGTATCTGAGTGAGTTTGGTTGCTATGTTTAATTACCCAAGTGTAGTTACAAGACGAGATGTATGCTCATGATGTCCCGTCTTCCCAATAAGCTGTCATGTGAAGCTTTGAAATTACTAATGGTTTTAGCGTCCACCACAACCTCACTTAAATTGCTCCAACCTTCTACAACTGTTAGGAAAAGAGCACTTAAGTATATTTTTTAAGTAATTTTGTTTCCTTAATTCTATGGCCTCTTGTTCTTGAATTTGCAGGTTATAAAAATTCTGCTTTGTCAATTGTATTCCTGTTACTATTTTATGTGGTACTCATACTGGCACTTTCTTCTTTTTATCTTCTAGCTATGGCATATTTAATTCCTCCAGCTTCTACTCGTAGTACTTAATTTTTAGTTCCAAAGCCAGTTAGTAGCACGTCTTTCAACCCTATCTAGTTTATCAGTGTGATTCTAAAGATTCACTGCACCACTGCATATTCCAGTTTTGGCCTCATGAAGGTCATCAATGGGTTTAGTATTTTTCCATCATATATTTAGATGTAAGTCTGAAATTTGCTTGTGTTAGAGTAGGTGCCATGCACAAAATTTTCTATGTGATCTGGAGACGGTTTACTATCCGGAACTATATCTCTGCCTCTCAAAATATCGAGTTGTGTGATGATGCTTGTCACTGATATTTTGCCTTTTACTATGACCCCTCTTGTCTCCAGTGTCAGGCACTCCTTCACCCAGTCCAGTACCCTTTCAGTTATTCCAGTCTTCTTCTCCAGTTTGCCTTTTATGGGGACAGTATCAAAAGCTTTTTGGCAGTTTTGGGAGACAATGAGAAGTAAAAGTGAGATTAGGATGGAAGGAGAAAGGAATAGAAAGGTAGCAGTGTTTGTGAAATATTGTATGTGAAATTTAATTCTTTTAAACTCTAATAAAAGTAAAAATGTAATATAATAATGATGACCAAACCACACATCAGAAGATAGAGAAACGACGATGTTTCGGTTTGTCCTGGACCATTATCAAGTCGTCCTCACACAACTTGATAATGGTCCAAAACGTAATCATTTCTCCATCTTCTGATGTGTGGGGCTTGGTCATCATATCTTCAACCTGATTATTGAGAGTCATTGTCTGCAATATAATAATGTTAAGATGTTGCATAGGGACGTTGTTGAAATTTATTTACTTGGAATTATCGGTAGTTAAAAAATTTCTGTATAGAGGGGGGGGGGAAATATAGCTTTTTCTTTCAGAAATGTCCTTTCTCTATTCATCCATTGCATTAAGAATGATTACATCACCATATAATCTAAGAGGTAGAATATGAAAATCATTGTGCTTGTAAGGGGAGAGTAAATGTATTTGAAAATTCATGAGGAGCATTATACATTTGGTTCTATGAAGCAGATGGGTGCTGCTGATGCTATATATTGTATTATGAATGATATAATGAATGGACAAGTGGTATCTTTACTTCATTTTACTGTTGCTCATATTTTGTCTGGGCTGATGCTCCTCACCTCAAAATCAAAAAATCATCTCAAGATAACCTCATGGGAAACATGGTAGTGAAAATGTATATAGAGTATGTATGTAGAATGCTACTGCTGTGTTGGGGCTTTAGAAACTGGATTTCAGGATATCATTGTAATGAATATATTAGCCAATGGTGGTCAGTGTGGTGCAGATATGCCCTATTTTAAATATTGTACACTATAATTACCCAAGTGTAGTTAGAGGACGAGAGCTATGCTCATGGTGATCCCATCTTCCCAGTATTCATTGTCATATGATGCTTTGAAACTACTGATGGTTTTGGCACCCACAGCCTTCTCACTTGACTTGATCCATTTACCATTCTGCAAACGTGAACTTTCATATTTTTTTTTGCAGCTTTGTTTCCATAGCTTAAATCAATGACCTCTTGAAGTTCCAGGTGCTGAAGTATTATTGTGTATAAATCTATTTAGTGTATTATATCTAACCAATAAGTATTTTTTATTTATCCATAATGAGAAATTATTGATTTATATCAATTATTATATATGCTTTTCATATACTGTATTTACAGTACAGTACAGTACAGTATTTGCATTACAGGCTCGGCAGAGGTAACATCACACATACAGTGTATGTGCAGTATTTATTTTTCAGTAATTACACATCTTGAGATTTAATATTAATTAAAATAAAATTGCATTTATTTATTTTTTGTTTCAGAATGAAGCGGGCAAGTTCAATGTCCGTTCTTAGTGGAGAAGAAAAGTTTAAAGAGGTGAGTACAGTGCTAGAAAATGGTTAGAACAGTAAGTACTTCATGTAGGTTATACATTGCAAAGTAAGGTACATGTGCTGTGTTGTTAAAAAGGAACCTAGAATGGGGCATTGACTTCAAGTACTATATTGTACATATGTCTAAGGATTGTGAATTGGAACGTAGATTGCTATTAGTGAAGTAAGTATAGATGCATATATTTGCTTTGAATATTCATTGCAACAACTAAAGAGTACAGAATACACTTCTCTTTCCATCCAGTTATGCTCTTTAGATCAGCAGATTCATGGGTCTCTTGAGAATGGGGATGGGAGGCATCATTGTAGACTCACGGTTGTGTATGGCTGTATTTCTGAAGACCTCATGCCCTAATTTCCCCACGGCTGTCATAGTGCCATTACAACCACTGTAGAGTTGGATTTGGTCTGTGGGCCCCAATTTAATAGCCCTTATCTAGATGGTGCACAGTAAGAAGGAAACTATTTTTCACCAGAATTTCTTTCTACAGTGGTTTCTTTCATAACCCCTTTGCATATTGACTTGAAATTAGAAACACTTATGGTAAGTATTAGTTAAAGAAAGGTTTCTTTTGAATCTTAAATAGTTTAATCCCCAGTTGGAAAAAACAAACTTTATACAATAGGTAATTTATTTTATTTTAATTCTTTACAGATTCCTCTAGCTCTTCGTGGTCGAGCAGTCAGCTCTGAACACCTATCTTGACCAGCTGCTTCTGCCTTGCCCAGCCTGTGGTAGAGACTACCGCAATGCTTGCTGTTTCTTCTGCCTTTTCTCCATGATCACTGATAGTGAACCCTATTCTAAGAATACCCTGAGGTGTGCTTGTCATAATAATGTTAAAACTGTTGCTGTGATTTAGCACTATCTATATTACCATTTGCCATCCACAAAACAGCTTATATTTGTAATACAGCTCAAGTTCTCAACCAATAAATTTTAGATCTAGGTTGTCATTTGGAGGAAAGTGAGTGATTGCAATATAGGTGACTGCTTGTCAGTTACTAGCCAGCTAACTGCAGCTTCTTGTATCTAGGTACACAAATAAGCAAATTAAAACACCTGAAATCTTTAAGTAATTCAATGATGTGAAAATGAAGAGGCTTAACATGGGTATGTTGTACAGAGCCACAGTAGCTTTAGCTCAAGAAGTGTTTTCCTGCGTTAGGCAGCTGTATGAATTGTATTTTTAATTATTTTGAGATTACGTTTTTGTTTACTTTATTGAATTTTAGAATAGATAATTTTGAATGAGTAGGCCTAATACTGTACACAGTGTGTTTAAAATGTGAGCATGATTAACAAGTATAGTGTCCTTTTGCCAGTTTAATGGAAGACAATATGCAGCTTGTATGCTTCATATTGAAAGTTGCATATATTTTTTGTTTTAGTTCATTACGTATTCCTAAAAGTAAGATACGAGTAACTTTACCAACGAGTCGTGATAAGGAGTACAACCTAACAATTTATAGGTGAATTAACAATAACAAAAGCAAGAAGAGACAGGCATTATAATGGGAAAAAATAAGTTTCATACCATCATTAATATTTAATGACTGGAACAAGTGATTGACGATCAAGACTAGATTTAATATAAATCAGTTAAACATGCTATTATCAACAAACTCTTCCTTGGCATCTATTTCTTAACTCCAAGATGATATGGGTATGATACAACTAATAAATACAGATACACAAACCCCTCATTCTATAGAACATAGTGAGGCTTCACATATATATGCTTATACTTCTCCCATATATTGTAGATATTCAGTAATTTAGTGTTGAGGTATTATGGCTGTATGCTATCAGTGATAGTGGGGGATTGTGGGTAATTTGAATCTTGACACTTTATTTTGCAGTACTGTACCTAATGGCAGCAGCAGCAGCAGTGTGGTAGGTTTGTCGAGAACAGGTTGTAAACATCACAAGGTTCTTTAACGTTAAAAATAGCAATAGCAACTGCTAAGTTCTCTCCCATGGTGGTAAGTGGCAGCCTGGTCTTCCAGTGTTAACAAGGACAGACTTTTTGAGGCAGACTTTAAATTGTGAGAGAGACATGTATGGGTTAGGTAACCAAAACATAGGTTGTTACGATCATATCTGCAGTTAATTTTGGAAAGTGTAGAATAGAATGCGAGTCTTGTTTTGTAGTGAGAACACTGACACTACAATGTTTGGATGTCTAAGCTGCATTTGAAACCAATTAACTGGTATAGTGTAGTTACCAGGAACATTAACTACATATTGTGCTATTGTATGCATATAGTTTTCAAAGCCTCATATTAGCATGTTTCAGGAGCATTCATCTTGAACCCTGACAGTAATTTTGTCCAACATTTTATCAGAATTATATTGCAGTTCTAGTTTTGATTTCTTGCACATGTATAGCCACAAAATGGTCAAGAAATTCCATTTTGTAATTTATTGAACTCATAGCTATTATCCTTTGAGTGAGAAGTATGCATGTGAAAAAAAAAGAATTTATATTTAATATCAGCCTTGTGATTCAGTGTTACTGTACTGGAAGAGCCAAAATGTTACTGTAACTTTCAAATTGCCATTGTGCTGCTAATGACCAAGAAAATGATATTGCATTCCAGGATGATCTTGATAGATATCTAGTCTTTTATTTATGTAATATTTATGTATCTGTTTCAAGTTGGTTAGTTTGACAGTCATGTCATGTATTGTTAGCTGATCAGAATTAATATATTCTGTAAATTTTTGTAAAGTTATGCTATGTAATAAAGGTAATTATTTTAATTTTTTTGTATAAAAATAAATGCTAAACTAAATTTGTAAAGTTATCTTTAGGCTATTTATTGTTATGGAAAAAAGCTTTGTGAAACATTAAGGACTATGCATTATAACTACCTGTGGTAAACTGACGCATGTCCTCTAACAGCTGGACCACACGTTTCTCTTGAAGCTCTGGCTTTAGCAAATCTGGTATATGTCGTTACCTGGAAATAAGATTGTTTCAAAAGACTATTGTAACAAATATTAATTTCCTGGGACAATAAGAGCCTTTACAAAGCTCGGTAAAAAAATCGTGCTATGCTGTCGGTATCCCTAATTGGCCATGTTGTGCACACGTGGTTGTGGTACGAGAATCTTCAGTCTCTTGCATCTGACACAGAAGCTGTAAAGGTTCCACCATCTCGGCTGTCTGAATGTTCACAACTTCAATTTTTGTTAGCTTCATGTCTGCTTTTGTCTGTGCATTCCCACAGTGACACAGCAACCAATGTAGAAAAGTTATCAATAAACAACTTGATGGCTTAACTGACTTTCATTATACAATTCATGTGTCTGCAAGTAAATACATACTGGATCTTTGCTAGTTCATAGCAGTGTATAACAATTGCATGATATATCATTTATATTATGTATTCAATACATGTATATTAATGTTTGAATGTTAAGGTATCACATCTTTCCCCTGCTCTATAAATTCAGACCATATTAACTGCCTTTCCACACAAACACAGGCCCCAAGCAGTACTGGAGCAGTATACAAGTAATGTTCATGAAAGCAAATGATGTCGTGAGTAAGTTGGGGAAACTAGAAAGTTCAGGAGTTGCAGTTGCATGCCAATGCAGTAACAAAACCAAAAAGGAAAGCAATCTTTTTCCAAGTGGCTATCAGGAACGAAACAACATGGGTGGAGAGGTAAGGGCCCTGCTTTTACAAATACAGTTGAGTTTTGAGAAAATACTTTGGCAGATGTGGTCTGTCCACACTCTCGATAATAATCATCACAGACTTGGCAACAATAGTGGAAAAGAGGATTGTGGTATTGGTCATGTACAAACTACCTTATCCCCCCTCAGTCCCAGCAAATAGCAGTAATCTCTGAGAAGAATATGGCAAATACAACAGAAGCGGTATAAATGTTAGTGGCAAGGGAAACAGGATCAAAACTCCTAGTCCTTTGGTGAAAATGATTAGCAGTGAAGGATCCTCATGGTGATGACACATGGAGATCAAAATTGGTGCACATTACTGATAGATATTTCCCAAAGCAGTGTATAATGCAACCAGCAAGCCTTAGTTTTCATTGTGATTGATGATTCATATAGAAGGGTTATCTTGAGAGGATTTCGGGGCTTAGCATCCCCGCGGCCCGGTCCTCAACCAGGCCTTTTTGTTACACACCCCCAGGAGGAGCCTGTAACAGCTGTTTAACTCTCAGGTACCTATTTACTGCTAGGTGAACAGGTGCATCAGGGTGAAAGAAATTGCCCATTTGTTTCTGCCTCCACTGGGGATCGAACCTGGAACCTTAGGACTATGAATCTTGAGCACTGTCCACTCGGCTGTCGGGCCCCTGGTGAGGATTCCGACAATTTTTATAAATTACTTGTGCCTTGGTAACTTGCAGTATTGCTACATATCTTTACTAGTCTATTTTATTACTTTTTTAAACATCCTAGTTAGTAAGCTTTAATATAGAGTGCAGTGCTTATTATGCAAAGCATCAGGTCTGTTTTTTTGCCTTGGTCTTGATGTTCACAAGGTTTGAGAATTATGATTTACATAGATACGCTGCTGCAAGAAGCATAACTTTTTGAGCTTTCTGTCTAAGAACTGGCTAATCTTTCAGTTGGGTGAAAAATCTGAACACACAAGTTAAGCCATTTTTTTCTCTACATACAATTTTCCTGAATATTCATCAGTTGTCTTTGAAACCCAGGTATGCCATCTTCAAATTCTGTGACTTTTAAATTTTATGAATTTCTGACCACTTGTGCTTTTGAAGCTTGACATTTTCTGGCATACAATGCCTGTATATCAATTCTCAACTTGAAGGTATTTAGGTGCACCTGAACTCTATTTCCCAGACCAGCCAGAGATAATTCAGAAAAGTCTTCCAGCAAGATGTTCAACTCTGGGAATACTGCTGCAGTCTCTTGTCTGTCTGTCTGTCTTCCTTCCTTCAACCCCCCCCCCCACTCCCCCTTCCCAAAGACTTCTGGTTATTCTTGAAAGACTTTTTTCACCAATATCAACTAAGGTTTAGATACAACCCTACATGTGTGTTCAATTCATTCAGGTGATGGATGAAGTCACCCAAATAGGCAAATTTTGCAAATCAACCCAGTCATTTAATGCAGTCAACCAACTTTCTTAATTAACTTTCCTTAAGAGAACAAGTGAACAAGTAGGTATTAGTGCACAAACCTCATTTCATCCAACACCTTTGAAAACACCCTCTTGTTCAGGGTACTTGCTTTGATGAAGATTATGATTTTTGATGCAATCCTTGAAAACTAAATGAAACTGCATCTGCATTTCTTAGATTGCTAGAGTTTTCATTGCAAGAAGCATAATTCACAAAAATTACAAGATTGATCTCAGAATGCCAAATAATTCATGCACTTTTATTTAAAACACTTAAAAAGTGACAGTGGATATAATAACAATGTTGGTATGGAATAATGATAGAGTATTGTAAAGACACAGTAAGAAATATAGTTAGACAAACAAAAAATTATTATAATTAAAGCTGGTAATTGAGATATACATTGAGAATTTGCAGTAATTTGGATTGATGTACAATTAATATTTAAGAAAGTACAGTATTGCGTACAAAACTAGTAAATGAGGTATGTACAGTACCATTGAAAACTAGAGGAGGGGTACTCGGCAGTGTCAGGGTTGATCCAGTGCTCGAGGCGACCTAGACACCAAAAGGTCGCAAAATGGGAGGGGATCTCAACCAGCCAGGGACAGTCCTTGCTCTACTATAGGGGGTCTCAAAACTGCAGTCCACAGAACACATCCAGCCTGTCATAAGAGTTTATCCAGCCTACAGCAACCTTTAAGTACAGTGCTGTACTGTAAATATAAATGATAAAAATCATTATTTCCCTTGATTTTTCTCAACCACGCAGTTGGACAGTTGACACATTCAATTCCTGTCTGGCGCGTTCCTTCCTCTATGACACCAAGCCAAAGTGTTATTGGCCTGGCGAACCCTCATTTTCAGTCATGTGCATCATGTGTTTTAAGACACCTCAAACAATAATTATTTATTGTCTGAATCTGAAGTCCATTCTAATAACGGCCTACTCAAGCTTGAAACCTCAGTTTAGCACTATTTTGAAATTAAAAAAGCAGTTCAGTCATTCCCACTATTCTTGTTGTGCAAAACTTTGATTTGTTGATTGTGACTGATATCTCCAATTGCCAGCCTAGAGTAAATGAGTTTTTGTTTCTTGAAAATTTGTATGCTCAGCTGCTTTTCATTGTGTCTAAACTTGTTGTTTGGCAAGCAGTCAGGAAAAATTAATACTGGTGTATTTTTGTTTTGGAATTCTCTCTGATGTTTATTATAGACTTATATTGAAAGGTGCAAAATTAATTTAGTTTTGTTCAACATTTATTGATGGCTATAAGTTTATTTTGAAATTTTGTTTTGCTTTACTGGATTTCTTTCTTGAGGTATGCATATTTTTCTTACCGTGTGCCACAAAATTGGGCAAATTCTCATTTCAGGTAAAGATTTATAACATTTATGTAAATAAAATTAGTAAAAAACATTTTAGCCTGCTTTTCTCATCAGTAGTTAAGTAAATGATTCTTTCATCAGAGCATTTGGTAAGGTTTGACTTTTTACTAATTACTGTATATCTTTTCCCAGTGTAATCATAGCATCCTTTTTTTTTGTAATTACTGTACTGTATCACATTGTAACGGTTCTATTGTTACGTAAAGTATAGTGACAAATAAACACAGACACTAAGATACAATATATATATTTGGTCGAATATACAGAAGTACACAGGTGATACTTTGGTGTGAGTTGAGCGCACTGAGCGTCGGTACAGTATCTCGCAAGTGTCTGCTCTAGACCACACTTGAAAGTAGACTAGCCAATGTTCGCTACACCGCTGCTTATATTGCTTGGGCAACACCTCACCGTGTTGCCCGGGCAACGCCTCACCTCATTCATCTCCAAAGGTTGACAGGAATATTAACACTATATTTGGAGCGAGTATATTATTGGGATAATCTACTCGCTACAGAACTCCCCCTCCCAGGGGATGAAAGGAAAAATAATTGATCAAGGAACTTAGCTGGTCGGTGAATTGTACGCCCTGCTCGCGTTACATAACCATCAAAGTTAACTTCCTCCTCTTCGCTGATGTCATCTAACTGGGGTCGTAGGGTGGGAGGCCCGTTGTCGTAGGTGGCGGTGCTGCTGGTAACTGTGGTCGAAAAGTGAACTGCGTAGTCGGCGGATGTGTCTCTGGATTTAGCAGTGTCGCAGACGTTGAGACGAAGCCTGGAGCAGAGCAGAGAGCTGAGTGAGGCCGGAGTCGTGGAGCTCTATGTGGGAGAGCGTGGCGGCTCGATTGAGAATTGTGTGTCTAAACTCGGGGAGCGAGAGCGTGGCGGCTCGATTGAGAATTGTGTCTGCTGTCTGCTCTGTGTCGAAGCTGTAGCGTCTTGGGTTGATTAGGACTGTACACGCCGAGTACTACATTGTTGACTGTGGAAATTGTAGTCTGGTACTAAAAGATGTAGGCAGTGTGTGGACAAGCTCGGTGTAGCAGGAGAGAAGAATGTGCATAATTGTTGCGTCCTTGGGTCGCTGGTGGAGCATTTAGATCCGGGGCGGATGGGCTCGGGCACCAGGACATTAGGAGGTAATGTAGGCACGTAGTTAGGACAACGAGGGAATCACTGCTAGAGCTGAATTGTCCTGGAGGCGACGAAGTGTCGGAAACGCAAGCTGTAGGTCCTGTACTGCGCAAAGGGCTTGAGTCGGCCGAGTATCAAACTGCAGTGAACGTGTAGATGAATCTGATGACAGAGCAGCTGTCATGGGCGTAGGACAAGCAGTGCCCTGGCAGCGACGGAGAGTCGGCAGGACAAGCTGTAGATCCAACATGATGTAATCATTGATGAGGCTGTCAGATGAGTGAGTAACGATCGTGGAGCAGCAAGCCGTAGTAGATGAAAATGCAGAGATGGACGCGATGAAAATCATAGCTGTGGCGAGGGTGTTGGCAGCGTTCCATCACAGCTAACAGTAGCAGTAGAGGTCCAGTGAGAGTCCATGTTGTAGTCCATCGTGGCTGGGTATCGTCGAAACTTCGTGAAGGTCGAAAATAGCCTCCATCTGCATGAACCAAAATTCTGAATCATCTGCGTTGTATGCTGGAAACCTGGTAGATAAATCCATGACGAAGATCTAGTTTGTGACTAGGTGTTCTTTTTCACTCACTGGGTCACCAATGTAACGATTCTATTGTTACGTAAAGTATGGTGACAAATAAACACAGACACTAAGATACAATATATATATTTGGTCGAATATACAGAAGTACAATCGACTTGAGAATGGTCCAGGACGGACCGAAACGTCGTCGTCCCTTCAATTTGGTCTGGTCAACAATACACAGGTGATACTTTGGTGTGAGTTGAGCGCACTGAGCGTCGGTACAGTATCTCGCAAGTGTCTGCTCTAGACCACACTTGAAAGTAGACTAGCCAATGTTCGCTACACCGCTGCTTATATTGCTTGGGCAACACCTCACCGTGTTGCCCGGGCAACGCCTCACCTCATTCATCTCCAAAGGTTGACAGGAATATTAACACTATATTTGGAGCGAGTATATTATTGGGATAATCTACTCGCTACAACATTTTTCTTTTGTTCTGAATCATATGCTGATTAAAAAAAAATCCAAATAAAACTTATTTATAAAATTGATTTTTTCTTTGGCACACAAAAATCTGTAAAATATTCAATGTGGCCCTTGTATTGAAAAGTTTCAAGATTCCTGCTTTACTCCATATTTACTTTATTCTCCAAGGTGGCCTAAAGTGCAGAAATTCTAGGGACACAAGGAAATCACAATAGTATGATATATCTATGGGAAAATAATTAGAGTAGGATGGGGATTGAACCAACATCCTGAGGTTACTTAGGATGCTGGCTCAAATTGACTGGAAGAACTTTGAATAGCTGGTTACCATTTCCAACAATGTGAGCAGGTTTGTAATGCAGGATTTATTTTTAACGAAACCATGTTGGATTGATTTTACCAGAGGAACAACTCTACCAAACAATCAACAAATATAATGGCTATCTTGTTAACCAATTCTGACACTGGTTAGTTTAATTTAGTTTTTTTTTTTTCATTTACTTTGTACCCCATACCCCATCCTGTAACTGGCAGTGGATTCCATACCCCTCGTGTGAGTGGTAGTAGACCCCAATGCTCACCCTGTGAGTAGTAGTAGACTTATACCCATCTTGTGAGTGGTAGTGGACCTCATACATACATACAGCACACACACATCTATATAAACTTCACTGATGTGAATGTATTTTATGTATACTGCAAAATTATTACAAAACTTAATATGTACCCTATACAAAAATTGCAAATTTTGCATAAAACTTTAGTTAAATTTTAGCTAAAGATATTCCATTACACTTGTACACTGAAGTACAAGTGTCTTACATGCTCATAACAAACGGAATAACATACACTCATCACTCATCAAAGCAACATAACTTGAAACTATTGACTCCTTTGTAAATAACTCATGGCCTCGCGAGCACTATGCTTACGCTGGTGGGTCTGTTGAAATGTCAACAGGCCGCACTGCAACAGCCTGTAGAATATACAAAGACAATATATATACACAGACTACAAGTGTGAGACTGAATACAAACACAAGTGTGAGAGTGTGGCTTAGCTCCAAACATACATAATTAGTTGCACAACAACTCGCCACTAACACTGAAAAACAATGGAGTAGTAATTTTCTGATTCGATGTTAGCTCTTCAAGCAGGTAAAAACCCAACATGCAAAATAGTTACTAGGAATGTTGTAACATCCATTATAAACCAACATCATTAATATGCAAGGGTTTCAGTCTCATTTGTATGGATATCCTCTCACATAGGTGTTGTCCAGCATGATGACACGGACAAGGCAGCTAAAAGTGCATGTAATAAGCCTGAAGTTGAGTTAGATATGGGCATTCCAATCTCTGTTGTAAAAACCGTAGTATTTCAGGAAATTAGGGATGACAGAACAGGGTTGCCAGATTGGGCTACAAGTAGCGAATTGGGCTACTTTTGAGAGCCCCGCGCTCCCAAATTTTTAATTTCGCTACTTGCTACTCTTTGGGCTAATTTAAAAGCAAGTTGGGCTAATTTGGGCTATTAATGTTAAGCAACTCAATGATTATTATTTATGGTCAGATGCAAAACAAGCAAGCACCCCGCGATAGCAGCCATAGACTGACAATTTAAATGCGAGCACAGCACGCAGTATATCCTTTTATAACCAAAGATCACATTCTCTCCAAAAAAATCTTCCACTACCGTGCCACCTCTTGGGTAGTTTAATCTTCATCAATCAATCACAAACAAGGAACAACGATTTCAAGTTCAACAAGCCACAACTTAGGACAGAAAACAGATTTTTTTCACCCACATGGGGCATAACAATGCACAACTGCCAAATCATCAACATTATCTTGGAGTCAGAATCCACCAATAACTGATAGTTGTACAACAAGTGGAAGCTGCAGTTATAAAAGCAAACCAAATCCTTTGGAATAGTCAAACGAAATTTTGACGAAGGAAAAGGTAGTTATACAACTGTATAAATCTCTGGTGTGCTTCCACTTGATTATTATATCCACGCACTGAGACCTCATCTTCAGAAAAACATATCTGCTTTGGAGAAAGTTCAACACTGGGCGACTAAAATCTTTTCCGAACTAAGTCGACTTTCATACCAGGGACGGTTGAGGGCCACAGGGACTGAGGGGCTGCTCTCAGCAAAACTTTTAAATTATTGAACAATTTGGAAGATATTGACCCAGAACACTTCTTCAAAAGGCTAGATGTAAGACGAACAAGGAGCAACAAGGGTTTGGAGCTCACCTCACCAACTCAACAAGCCACACTGAAGGATGGAAAATATTTGTTTTCTCCTATATAATTATACAGTTGTGGAAACGCATACCCGGCGAAGCCGTAAATGCCATAACATTGGCATTTGTTTGGCCCCAAAACAAATGGGAGGGGCCTTCGACAAGCTAGACAACCTTCCTGTCCTCGTCGAGACCACTAGAGAGAGATACCTGAATTTGCCCGAGGGCCACCCTCGAGTAAATTTAGGGAAACCATGGAACCACCTTCCCGACGAAGCCGTAAATGATAAAACATTGCTCGATAAAATCACCAGGGCAAATAGGGGACATTTGACAAGCCGCCGGCTTCCTATCCTCACTGAGAGATAGTGACCCTCTGGTAAATTCAGGTGGTAGTAGGCATCCTTCAGTCTCGGGAGACTATGGAGTTGCGCCCTAGTTGTCAATCCTGGTGCAGCGTCTGATGTGACTGATGAGGCCAATCCAAGAGTGGCAGTCCATCCCACACTGAACACAAACGAAGTCTGATTCTGGTCTGTCTTCCTGGCTACCGGTCTTCCTTCTCTGTCTCTTTGCCTCCGATTTCTTGGCAAGTGACTCCTCGAACTTGGAGAGACCTCTTCGAACAGACTGTCCCCAGGCTGACCGGTCTGCAGCCAGTGTCTCCCACATAGCAAGATCGATGTCCATGGCTTTCAGGTCCCTCTTGCATACGTCTTTGTACCATAGCTGGGGCTTGCCTGTTGGATGCTTTCCCTGCATCAGCTCTCCATACAGGAGATCCTTGGGGATCCTGTCGTCGCCCATTCGCACAACGTGCCCGAGCCAGCGCATTCGTCTCTGTTTCAGCATTATGTACATGCTGGTGATTCTTGCTCTCCCCAAGACGTTGTTGTTTGTCACCTTGTCCTGCCAGGTGATGTCCAAGATGTGTCGAAGGCAGCGCATGTGGTTGGCATTCAGCTGTCTTTCCTGACGGACGCGGAATGTCCAAGACTCACTGCCATAAAGGAGTGCTCAGGACACAGACTCTGTAAACCTGAATCTTAATATACTCAGTCAGCCTATTATAAATTCAGGTAAATCTTAGCTAATTAAATAATCCTGAAAAGTTTGCATATTGAAAGCAGGGCTGTGTTAGCAGCATTATACTCTCTGAGCAAAGCAATGCACTGTTGCCCTCCAACCCAGATGATGGGCACTGGGGCCCATGTCTGTGGACCTATACTTACAACCACGTTCTCATCTGTGGACCCTCCCTACTTTGGTACGGCTCTCAGTGTGCTTGGTAGAGTTAGGAGGGTGTTTGTCTGGTTAGGTTAGGTGTTTGTTGACCAGACCACACACTAGAAAGTGAAGGGACGACGACATTTCGGTCCGTCCTAGACCATTCTCAAGTCAATTGTGCATTCTCACAATCGACTTGAGAATGGTCCAGAACGGACCGAAACGTCGTCGTCCCTTCACTTTCTAGTGTGTGGTTTGGTCAACATATTTCAGCCACGTTATTGAGACTCCTCGTCTGCAGGTGTTTGTTTGCTAGGTCTGTAGGTACACAACTGGTCGGGTTCTGGTTACACTTGGACACGAGACGATTCGGCTAAACTCATTTTCTGTTTTAAATCCGGATGTATTGTTATACTAGGCTGTATTAGGTTATGTTATTAAGGTTAGGCTGCATTGGGCTCGGTTGGATTAGATTGGTTTGATTTGGGTTACGTTAGGTTGGGTTGAGCTATGTTAGTCAGGTTTCAAAATTCAAAATTCCACTACGCCACGGAGCAGTCTCTGTGGCGCAGTGGTAAAGCACGCGCCCGGCTCTTCGCCAGCCCTTTGATCCTGGCCGGGAAGGACTGACCGGACGACACTCCTTAACTGTTCACCCGGCAGAGAATAGGTTGTTAAACGATTTGGCGGGTCATACTCCGGGGAAAATATTAGGATTAAGGACCTACCCGAAACGCTATGCATGCTATAGTGGCTTTACAAGAATTTAAAAACTCTTTTTTATATATAAATAAAAAAATAAATAAATCCGCCGACGAATCTTCTTGTGTGCGATGAGATTTAATTGTATCTGACATAATTAAAATCTTAACTTAAATAATTTATTTGTTAGACAATATATGATATTCAGATCTATAAATTACTTTAGAAAGGCCTATAATGCATATAAATATTAATTTACACATTCCTGGCGCTATATACGCTAGGAATTTCAATAAGGCGTTCAAATAATTTTAGGCAGGGGGTCTCTGGGTCGGTTGGTCGCTACGGGTCATCAACTACGACCCCGCCAGTCGTCAGGAAGCAGCCGCGGAGTGCGGTGCGTCGCTCCCGTGATGGTAAGGCTGATAAGTTTTTTTTTTTTTTTTTGCAAATGAGCAGTTGGGAGGTACGCATGAATATATAGTCTACCTCCACCTACAATGCTTAATGCATTATACATTTGTTCGCTATTATAACATTGAGTTTTGTAATGTCTCAGAGGGTCATTGTTTCCGTATTTTTTTTTTTCATCCGGGTTGTGTAGTATTCAAATGTTTGTATTCCACTAATGCTAAATAGTCTGTCCTCTCTCTCGGATATTGTGGAAGATTTTGTGGATCATGATTTGCCAACATTATATGGGTGTGAGCAGGTTTGTAATGCAGGATTTATTTTTAACGAAACCATGTTGGATTGATTTTACCAGAGGAACAACTCTACCAAACAATCAACAAATATAATGGCTATCTTGTTAACCAATTCTGACACTGGTTAGTTTAATTTAGTTTTTTTTTCATTTACTTTGTACCCCATACCCCATCCTGTAACTGGCAGTGGATTCCATACCCCTCGTGTGAGTGGTAGTAGACCCCAATGCTCACCCTGTGAGTAGTAGTAGACTTATACCCATCTTGTGAGTGGTAGTGGACCTCATACATACATACAGCACACACACATCTATATAAACTTCACTGATGTGAATGTATTTTATGTATACTGCAAAATTATTACAAAACTTAATATGTACCCTATACAAAAATTGCAAATTTTGCATAAAACTTTGGTTAAATTATGTAGAATATTATGTAGAATACACTTCCCCATAGTGTTAAATCCCCCGTCATCAGGCTAGGCTCGTTAACGCGGCGGTCGTCTCCCCCACATCCCAAGACGCATTTATTATCGACTTTCATGTACTGTGTATTAAAAAAAATTGTATCGTATATAAATTAATTTTATATTCTATAATTAATTAGGCGTATAGTAGGTTCGGTATTTAGGTTCTGTTGGCAATTATTTGCACGTGAAGTGTGTTGAGGATGAAGCATTTACAGTTGCCTGTCCTCAGGCCAGGCTCGCCTACGCGGTCGCCCAACCCAAAGGCGCATTCGTCAATTTTATCGCACTGCGTATTCAGAATTATTCTCGCGTATAAGATATTATTTCATCAAGTTAATAGTTTAACTTGATGAAATATTATCTTAATAAAAAAACTACGTTTAGTTTTAAGTCACTAAGCTTAGTTAATAAAACTAAGTTTAGTGACAAGCGACAGTCCAGTGTACAAAATACAATAGATGAACAACTTCCCAACAGGAAGGAGCGGGGGGGACACCCCTCCAGGAACTGAATTTACCCGAGGGCCACTAACAGGCCTCGATGAGGACAATAAGCCGGCGGCTTATCAAAGGTCCACCCATTTGCCCTGATCTTTCCAGCTATATTTTAAAACCCAGCAGAGTTTTGGCGTTTACGGCTTCGGCAGGTAGGCGGTTCCACGAGTTTACAACCCTATGGGTAAAAAAGCATCTCCTGTTTCCTGTCCAACATTCTGGCTTGTTGAGTTTGAATCCGCTGCTCCTTGTTCGTGTAACGTCTGACCTTCTGAAGACATTGTCCGGATCGACATCCTCCAAATTGTTTAGTATTTTAATGGTTTCTATGAGATCCGCCCTGTCATGCCTGGTTTGCAGAGTTAGCCCTGTGGCCCTCAACCGTTCCTGATACGAGAGATGACTAAGCTCTGGTATGATTTTTGTCGTAAGACATGGCTCCATAGCTCTGGTAAGACATGGCTCCAGAGCAGCTATGTCTTTCTGAAGATGAGGTCTCCATGCCTGGTTGCCATCATTCATGTGGGGGCGCACCAGAATCTTATACAATTGAAGGTCTACTTTCTTTTCCTTGAAGGTAAAGGTACGCATGATTATTCCCAGGGTTTGGTTTGCTTTTTTATAGCCGCTCACACTTGTACAACTATCAGTGATTGATGGATTCTTACTCCAAGATAATGTTGATGATTTGGTAGTTGTGTTGTGCATTGTTATGCCTCACGTGATGGATTCTGACTCCAAGGTCCTTTTCTTCATCTACCTGTTGAAAGGTAGTGCTGTCAATTTGGTAGTTGTGACGTAGTGTTATGCCCCACATGCAAGGCCTTGCATTTATCGACATTAACAAGTCATCTTACCATTTGTGGAGTTCATATAGATCTCTTTGTAGGTTTCAATATGACTTTCACTTCCCACTTTACCACAGATCTTTGTGTCATCTGAAAATCTGATGTGGTTTGTAATATTCTCATCTGTCATTGATGTATATGACAAAAAGGGTTAGTCCCAAAATGGACCCCAGTGGCACCCAACTTAGCACATTAGTGGGGGGTTGGATGAGATATTTGCTTGCTAGGCTTGCGATTACACAACTGGTCGGGCTCCGGGGATGTGACTTGTTGGGCTTCTTGTTGCTCATGGTCGGGCTCCGGTTCGTGCATGGTTGTGCACCGATGGTTCTTTATGTACTAGTGCTCCAGGTTTGTTCGCTAGGCTTCCATGGTAGTATGTTTGCTAGAAATCCGAGTTTTTTTCGTACAGAGCTCAATTTTTTGTTTATGGCTCAATAGTTGGTTTTTAGGGCAAGTGGAGGGTTTTAGGTAGAGCTAAGGAGATTTTTTTAGGGGTTGAGCTAGGAATGGAGTTTGGATGGGCTCTGGGACTGTTTTGCTTGGTGGGAGTTGGATGGGATGTATCCTTCCTAGGCTTGCGGTTACACAACTGGTCGGGGTCCGGTTACACAACTGGTCGGGCTCCAGTTACACAACTGGTCGGGCTCCGGTTACATAACTGGTCGGGCTCCGGTTACACAACTGGTCGGGCTCCGGTTACGCAACTGGTCGGGCTCCGGGGGTGTCACTTGGGACTTGGGTTGTGCATGGTCGGGCTTCGGTTCGTGCATGGTTGTGCTCCAGGGGTTGTGAGCTAGTACCTCATGTTTCTTTGCTATGGCTGAGGGCATGTTTATTTTCTAGGGGTTTCATTGTTGTATTTTTGCAAGATTTCCAGGTTTCATTTTTTGTATAGGGCTCAATTGTTTGTTTGTTTTGGCTCCAAAGTTAGTTGTTAAGGCAAGGGGGAAGTTGTTAGGTAGGGCTAAGGAAGGGTTTCTTTGGTAGAGGTAGGGAGGGAGCTTGGTTGGACTCTGGGGCTGTTTGTTTGGCTTGGTGTGGGTTGGATGAGATGTTTGCATGCTAGGCCTTCAGTTACACAACTGATTTATGTCCGGTTACACAATTGGTGGGTCTTCGGTTACACAACTGGTCGGGCTCCGGGGGTGTCACCAGGGCTTCGGGTTGTGCATAGTCGGGCTTCAGTTCGTGTATGTTTGTGCTTCGGATGTTGTTTGTTCAGTTCGTTCATGCTAGGCTTGCGGTTACACAACTGGTCGGGGTCCGGTTACACAACTGGTCGGGGTCCGGTTACACAACTGGTCGGGGTCCGGTTACACAACTGGTCGGGGTCCGGTTACACAACTGGTCGGGGTCCGGTTACACAACTGGTCGGGGTCCGGTTACACAACTGGTCGGGCTCCGGGGGTGTCACTTGGGACTTGGGTTGTGCATGATCGGGCTTTGGTTCGTGCATGGTTGTGCTCCAGGGGTTGTGTGCTAGTACCTCATGTTTCTTTGCTACATCATCATGGTTGTATCTTTGCTAGATCATCATGGTTGTTTCTTTGCTATGGCTGAGTGCATGATAATTTTCTAGGGTTTCATTGTTGTATTTTTGCAAGAGTTCCAGGTTTCTTTTTTTGTATAGGGCTCAATTGTTTGTTTGGCTCCAAAGTTAGTTGTTAAGGCAAGGGGGGAAGTTGTTAGGTAGGGCTAAGGAAAGGTTTGTTTGGTAGAGGTAGGGAGGGAGCTTGGTTGGACTCTGGGGCAATTTGTTTGGCTTGGTGTGGGTTGGATGAGATGTTTGCTTGCTAGGCCTTCAGTTACACAACTGATTTATGTCCGGTTACACAATTGGTGGGTCTTCGGTTACACAACTGGTCGGGCTCCGGTTTTAAACTGGTCGGGCTCCGGGGGTGTCACCAGGGCTTCGGGTTGTGCATAGTCGGGCTTCAGTTCGTGTATGTTTTTGCTTCGGATGTTGTTTGTTCAGTTCGTTCATGCTAGGCTTGCGGTTACACAACTGGTCGGGGTCCGGTTACACAACTGATCGGGCTCCAGTTACACAACTGGTCGGGCTCCGGTTACATAACTGGTCGGGCTCCGGTTACACAACTGGTCGGGCTCCGGTTACGCAACTGGTCGGGCTCCGGGGGTGTCACTTGGGACTTGGGTTGTGCATGGTCGGGCTTCGGTTCGTGCATGGTTGTGCTCCAGGGGTTGTGAGCTAGTACCTCATGTTTCTTTGCTATGGCTGAGGGCATGTTTATTTTCTAGGGGTTTCATTGTTGTATTTTTGCAAGAGTTCCAGGTTTCATTTTTTGTATAGGGCTCAATTGTTTGTTTGTTTTGGCTCCAAAGTTAGTTGTTAAGGCAAGGGGGAAGTTGTTAGGTAGGGCTAAGGAAGGGTTTCTTTGGTAGAGGTAGGGAGGGAGCTTGGTTGGGCTCTGGGGCTGTTTGTTTGGATTGGTGTGGGTTGGATGAGATGTTTGCATGCTAGGCCTTCAGTTACACAACTGATTTATGTCCGGTTACACAATTGGTGGGTCTTCGGTTACACAACTGGTCGGGCTCCGGGGGTGTCACCAGGGCTTCGGGTTGTGCATAGTCGGGCTTCAGTTCCTGTATATTTGTGCTTCGGATGTTGTTTGCTCAGTTCGTTCATGCTAGGCTTGCGGTTACACAAGTGGTCGGGGTCCAGTTACACAACTGGTCGGGGTCCGGTTACAAAACTGGTCGGGCTCCAGTTACACAACTGGTCGGGCTCCGGTTACGCAATTGGTCGGGCTCCGGGGGTGTCACTTGGGACTTGGGTTGTGCATGGTCGGGCTTCGATTCGTGCATGGTTGTGCTCCAGGGGTTGTGTGCTAGTACCTCATGTTTCTTTGTTAGATCATCATGGTTGTTTCTTTGCTTTGGCTGAGTGCATGTTTATTTTCTAGGGGTTTCATTGTTGTATTTTTGCAAGAGTTCCAGGTTTCATTTTTTTGTATAGGGCTCAATTGTTTGTTTGTTTTGGCTTCGAAGTTAGTTGTTAAGGCAAGGGGGGAAGTTGTTAGGTAGGGCTAAGGAAGTGTTTCTTTGGTAGAGGTAGGGAGGGAGCGTGGTTGGGCTCTGGGGCTGTTTGTTTGGCTTGGTGTGGGTTGGATGAGATGTTTGATTGCTAGGCCTTCAGTTACACAACTGATTTATGTCCGGTTACACAATTGGTGGGTCTTCGGTTACACAACTGGTCGGGCTCCGGGGGTGTCACCAGGGCTTCGGGTTGTGCATAGTCGGGCTTCAGTTCGTGTATGTTTGTGCTTCGGATGTTGTTTGTTCAGTTCGTTCATGCTAGGCTTGCGGTTACACAACTGGTCGGGGTCCGGTTACACAACTGGTCGGGGTCCGGTTACACAACTGGTCGGGGTCCGGTTACACAACTGGTCGGGGTCCGGTTACACAACTGGTCGGGGTCCGGTTACACAACTGGTCGGGCTCCGGGGGTGTCACTTGGGACTTGGGTTGTGCATGATCGGGCTTTGGTTCGTGCATGGTTGTGCTCCAGGGGTTGTGTGCTAGTACCTCATGTTTCTTTGCTACATCATCATGGTTGTATCTTTGCTAGATCATCATGGTTGTTTCTTTGCTATGGCTGAGTGCATGTTTATTTTCAAGGGTTTCATTGTTGTATTTTTGCAAGAGTTCCAGGTTTCTTTTTTTGTATAGGGCTCAATTGTTTGTTTGGCTCCAAAGTTAGTTGTTAAGGCAAGGGGGGAAGTTGTTAGGTAGGGCTAAGGAAAGGTCTGTTTGGTAGAGGTAGGGAGGGAGCTTGGTTGGACTCTGGGGCTGTTTGTTTGGCTTGGTGTGGGTTGGATGAGATGTTTGCTTGCTAGGCCTTCAGTTACACAACTGATTTATGTCCGGTTACACAATTGGTGGGTCTTCGGTTACACAACTGGTCGGGCTCCGGTTTTAAACTGGTCGGGCTCCGGTTTTAAACTGGTCGGGCTCCCGGGGTGTCACCAGGGCTTCGGGTTGTGCATAGTCGGGCTTCAGTTCGTCTATGTCTGTGCTTCGGATGTTTGTTCAGTTCGTTCATGCTAGGCTTGCTGTTACACAACTGGTCGGGGTCCGGTTACACAAATGGTCAGGCTCCAGGTACACAACTGGTCAGGCTCCGGTTAAATAACTGGTCCGGCTCCGGTTAAATAACTGGTCGGGCTCCGGTTAAATAACTGGTCGGGCTCCTGTTAAATAACTGATCGGGCTCCGGGGGTGTCACTTGAGCTTTGGGTTGTGCATGGTCGGGCTTCCGTTCGTGCATGGCTGTGATCCAAAGGTTGTTTGTTTGGTTCGTTCATGTTAGGCTTGCAGTTAGACAACTGGTCGGGCTCCGGTTACACAACTTGTTGGGTTCCGATTGCATTACTCTGGGGGTGTGACTTGTTGGGCTTTGGGTTGTGCATGGTTGTGCTCTGGTTCGTACATGGTTGTGCTCCAGTGGTTGTTTGTGTACTAGTGCTCCAGGTTTGTTTGCTAGGGCTTTATGTTTGTTTGCTAGAAATTTGGGTTTCTTTTTTTGTATATAGTTCAATTGTTTGCTATGGCTCCATAGTTGGTTTCTATGGCAAGTGGAGGGTTTTAGGTAGCGCTAAGAAGATTTTTGTTTGGTCGAGCTAGGAATGGAGTTTGGTTGTGCTTTGGGACTGTTTAGCGTAATGGTAGGGGTTGGATGAGATGTATACTTGCTAGGCTTACGTTTGCACAACTGGTCGAGTTTCGGTTACACAACTGGTTGGGCTCCGGTTACAAAACTGGTCGAGCTTTCGGGGTGGGGGGGGGGGTATCTCTTGGGCTTCTGGTTGTGCATAGTCGGGCTTTGGTTCGTGTATGTTTGTGCTTCGGATGTTGTTTGTTCGATTCATTCGTGCTAGGTTTGCGGTTACACAACTGGTCGGGGTCTGGTTACACAACTGGTCGGGGTCTGGTTACACAACTGGTCGGGGTTTGGTTACACAACTGGTCGGAGTCTGGTTACACAACTGGTCGGGGTCTGGTTACACAACTGGTCCGGGTCTGGTTACACAACTGGTCGGGGTCTGGTTACACAACTGGTCGGGGTCAGGTTACACAACTCTCAGGGCTCGGATACACAACTGGTTGGGCTCCGGTTACACAACTGGTTGGGCTCCGGTTACACAACTGGTCGGGCTCCGGTTACACAACTGGTCGGGCTCCGGGGGTGTCACTTAAGGCTTCTGGTTGTGCGTTACCCTCTTTGTGTAATGAAATTTTAAAATAAAGTTAGATATTTATACACACATACTAAAAGAATAGGGGTGGTAGGAGAAGAAAATATCAAAGTGAGGGTCCACAAGGTCTTCTCTGGGTACTCTTTATTTTCTTCTCCGAGGCTATGGGGCCCTACACTTGCACCAGAGGTGGTACCCCTTTTAGGTTAAAAAAAATTATATATATATATATATATATATATATATATATATATATATATATATATATATATATATATATATATATATATATATATATATATATACGTCAATTTAATATATATATATATATATATATATATATATATATATATATATATATATATATATATATATATATATATATATATATATATATATATATATATATATATATGTCGTACCTAGTAGCCAGAACGCACTTCTCAGCCTACTATGCAAGGCCCGATTTGCCTAATAAGCCAAGTTTTCATGAATTAATTGTTTTTCGACTACCTAACCTACCTAACCTAACCTAACTTTTTCGGCTACCTAACCTAACCTAACCTATAGAGATAGGTTAGGTTAGGTTAGGTGGGGTTGGTTAGGTTCGGTTATATATCTACGTTAATTTTAACTCCAATAAAATAAAATTGACCTCATACATAATGAAATGGGTAGCTTTATCATTTCATAAGAAAAAAATTTGAGAAAATATATTAATTCATGAAAACTTGGCTTATTAGGCAAATCGGGCCTTGCATAGTAGGCTGAGAAGTGCGTTCTGGCTACTAGGTACGACATATATATATATATATATATATATATATATATATATATATATATATATATATATATATATATATATATATATATATATATATATATATATGTCGTACCTAGTAGCCAGAACTCACTTCTCAGCCTACTATGCAAGGCCCGATTTGCCTAATAAGCCAAGTTTTCATGAATTAATGTTTTTTCGTCTATCTAACCTACCTAACCTAACCTAACCTAGCTTTTTTTGGCTACCCAGCCTAACCTTACCTATATATATAGGTTAGGTTAGGTTAGGTAGGGTTGGTTAGGTTCGGTCATATATCTACGTTAATTTTAACTTCAATAAAAAAAATTGACCTCATACATATTGAAAAGGGTAGCTTTATCATTTCATAAGAAAAAAATTATAGTAAATATATTAATTCAGGAAAACTTGGCTTATTAGGCAAATCGGGCCTTGAATAGTTGGCTGAGAAGTGAGTTCTGGCTACTAGGTACGACATATATATATATATATATATATATATATATATATATATATATATATATATATATATATATATATATATATATATATATATATATATATATGTCGTACCTAGTAGCCAGAACTCACTTCTGAGCCTACTATGCAAGGCCCGATTTGCCTAATAAGCCAAGTTTTCATGAATTAATGTTTTTTCGTCTACCTAACCTACCTAACCTAACCTAACCTAGCTTTTTTTGGCTACCTAACCTAACCTTACCTATATATATAGGTTAGGTTAGGTTAGGTAGGGTTGGTTAGGTTCAGTCATATATCTACGTTAATTTTAACTCCAATAAAAAAAAATTGACCTCATACATAGTGAAAAGGGTAGCTTTATCATTTCATAAGAAAAAAAATATAGTAAATATATTAATTCAGGAAAACTTGGCTTATTAGGCAAATCGGGCCTTGAATAGTAGGCTGAGAAGTGAGTTCTGGCTACTAGGTACGACATATATATATATATATATATATATATATATATATATATATATATGTCGTACCTAATAGCCAGAACGCACTTCTCAGCCTACTATTCAAGGCCCGATTTGCCTAATAAGCCAAGTTTTCATGAATTAATGTTTTTTCGTCTACCTAACCTACCTAACCTAACCTAACCTAGCTTTTTTTGGCTACCTAACCTAACCTTACCTATAAATATAGGTTAGGTTAGGTTAGGTAGGGTTGGTTAGGTTCGGTCATATATCTACGTTAATTTTAACTCCAATAAAAAAAAATTGACCTCATACATAGAGAAAAGGGTTGCTTTATCATTTCATAAGAAAAAAATTATAGTAAATATATTAATTCAGGAAAACTTGGCTTATTAGGCAAATCGGGCCTTGAATAGTAGGCTGAGAAGTGAGTTCTGGCTACTAGGTACGACATATATATATATATATATATATATGTCGTACCTAGTAGCCAGAACTCACTTTTCAGCCTACAATGCAAGGCCCAATTTGCCTAATAAGCCAAGTTTTCATGAATTAATATATTTTCTCTAATTTTTTTCTTATGCAATGATAAAGCAACCTATTTCATTATGTAAGAGGTCAATTTTTTTTATTGGAGTTAAAATTAACGTAGATATATGACCGAACCTAACCAACCCTACCTAACCTAACCTAACCTATCTTTATAGGTTAGGTTAGGTTAGGTAGCTGAAAAAGTTAGGTTAGGTTAGGTTAGGTAGGTTAGGTAGTCGAAAAGCAATTAATTCATGAAAACTTGGCTTATTAGGCAAATCGGGCCATGCATAGTAGGCTCAGAAGTGAGTTCTGGCTACTAGGTACGACATATATATATATATGTCGTACCTAGTAGCCAGAACTCACTTCTCAGCCTACTATGCAAGGCCCGATTTGCCTAATAAGCCAAGTTTTCATTAATTAATTGTTTTTCGACTACCTAACCTAACTTTTTCTGCTACCTAACCTAACCTAACTTACAAAGATAGGTTAGGTTAGGTTAGGTAGGGTTGGTTAGGTTTGGTCATATATCTACGTTAATTTTAACTCCAATAAAAAAAAATTGACCTCATACATAATGAAATGGGTAGCTTTATCATTTCATAAGAAAAAAATTTGAGAAAATATATTAATTCAGGAAAACTTGTCTTATTAGGCAAATCAGTCCTTGCATAGTAGGCTGAGAAGTGCGTTCTGGCTACTAGGTACGACATATATATATATATATATATATATATATATATATATATATATATATATATATATATATATATATATATATATATATATATATATAAACAAAAAGTTGGGCTACTCTTATTACAATTTCGCTACTTTTAGACCTTCAGCTCGCTACTTTCAGTAATTTGGAGCTGGCAACCCTGTGACAGAAGAGCAGTCACTGACATTCAAAGACCAGAAAGCACGAGTATAAAGAGCTATGATATGTTAAGAACAAAGTCTTTTATGTACGGGAAGCATAAAACATCCACTAGACAATGTGACATTGTAAATGCCGGAATTGCTGGGATATCGATATCTATGGCAGGTGGCTGCAGGTAATGAATCTCCTAATGGTGAACATTCCAATTGTTGAAATTCCAATTGAACATTCCAATTGTTAACTATGGGAACAAGAGGAAGGATATATTAGGATGATAGGATATCAGGATGATGATTGTAGGATGATATATAGTGATATATATTATATACTGATGATATATATCACTATATATATCATCACTATATCTGTAATTTCATACTAAATGGTATGAGGTACTTTGAGCTCTGTAACTACTTCATACATTCACGAATATTGGAAGATATTCTTGTGCTCTAGCCAGAGTTTGCTAGTGCAGACTGATAAATCAGCCTTGCACTTCATGTTCTCTCCTGATTCCATGGATAACTAATCATCCTGTGAGATGGGAATGTTAGATGAACTTATTGCTAGTTATTTTTATCTACATTCTGTATTCTTTCATATTGAATAGCGAAGCAGCACATTGCTGTGTATCCTAAACTTGTTAAGGAAAAAACTAAATCTCTTAAACTTTTTCATTTATTTATGCTAACTTGACTGCTTATTTTAATTATTTATTACAGTAATTATTATTTAGAATTTGTTAGAATAATTGTTATGATATCAAATTTAATGAGCTCAAACGTTATGAGGAAAATTAAAGCTGCATTGGCAGCTAGTAAGACTGTTCTCCGAGATGCGTTTGTTTCCGCTCCGGCAACTGGTCGTTGGCGGCGTTAACTGACTTGATACCAACACAAAAGGAATATCCGCCTTAAAGGACACTTGAGTACAGTACGTTGTTTTGTACTTTTGTTTTGTGTGAGTGACCAAGTAGCTGTTGTGACGCGACGCTTTGGTTTGAGAGTTTGTTAATATAGGTAATTTAGCATGTGAGTGGAGTAGAGTAATGCGCCAGTGGTGGTATTAGGGTCAAGGGCAGGCGAGTGACAGGTGTGGGGTAAGGCCGTGGAGTCTCCTGTGGCCTCCATACCCTTCAGGTGTGTCCTGCTGCCCTCCAGGTGTGTCCTGCTGCCCTCTACACAGCTCACGTCAAGAGTAGGTTACACATATCACTGAGTTTGGGTTTAAATAGGACCTGTCTTATGTGGACCAATAATTATACCTTTTGAACGTCCCCTAGACGAGTATGGTCAGATCCAAATACAGCCATTTCGATAAAAGTTCGGTTCTTGTGATTAAAATGGCGTATTGTTAGGATATATATTAGGTTGGTTTGGGTTAGGCAAGGGTAGAGAGGTCTTAAAATTCATCGGTAAACTATCGTCTGTACAATGGGGTTTGCATCTGTTCCTGTGATGTGTTGTCATGGGATCTTCTGGGACGTGCTGGTCATTGTGGGATAAAAACCTTTACAAGACTGAACGTTTTTTACCTATTGTTGGGAAGAGCACGATTCTAATTTTATTTTGAAATCCATAAGTGTGAAATTACCAACAGTGGAAGTAAAAGTAAAATATACAGTACAGTAAAAATATAAAATAATATAGGTGTTAATGGTGACCACATTGATATTTAAAATTGTAATTAATCCAGAGACTGCTATAAAAAAATTTCCTTCACAGTAAATGTACTGCTGTGAATATTTGCCTTGTGTACAATTTCTTTGTGCCATTAGACGTGTTGATTATGCAACCAGGCGGAAATGACACGGCACCGTAATAGTCATATTGTGATAGGGAAGACACTTAGAAAAATTAGTAGAATTAATCTAGAATGACTGTAGTCATTTGTACTAGTAGAATGACTGTAGTCAGTCCACCAAGAAGTCCTCGTGGTGCAGTGGCAAAATACTTGCCCGGCGAGTGCTTTAGCCTGGGTTCGTATCCTGGCTGGGGAGGAATTACTGGATGCCAATCTTTAGCTGTATCCTCAGTTCACCCAGCAGTGAATGGGTACCTGGCTGTTAAACGATTTGGCGGGTCGTATTCCAGGAAAAATTAGGATTAAGGACTTGCCTGAAATGCTAAGAGTGCTAGTGGCTTTACAAGAATGTAAGAACTCTTGTGTATATACAGTATATAAATAAAAAATATATATATAATATATATATTATGTAATATATTCCTGTCTTGACTGTCCTGTCATGACTTATATTTTAGATTTTAATCAAAGGTGAGTAGGATATTGCATTGGTGAGGAACCAAATGTACCACTTAGAAAAGTGCTTTTTGTGTAATTCTCGGAGCTAAAAAAAAAAAATCCCTAGATTTGATAGTCCCAGGCAGTGTCTATTGATTTGCTTCAAGTTTTAGGTAACTCCTGGCTACAGCCTTTCAACACACACAAAAACGGTTGTTCCACACCAAAACGTAACTTGCAGTGTACCTCGCCCAAACTGTTGTAAAAGCAAAACCAACATCATGAATTTTGGATTTGTTAAAAACATTTTTAGAGTGAGGGCTGGTTAAATAAAGTGCTTGAAATTGAACCTTAATGTTGGAAAAGTTAAAATTGCTGTACAGTACTTATAAGAAATATTGTCTGTCACAGTGTAATGTAGGGGGACAGAAAAGATGCATTTTCACTCATAGGATTATATACCCATGGTACTGCCTACCTACCAAAGTTATAAATTATAATTAATTTTGTCAGGGGACAGGCAGACTGTGTGTGTATATTCATTGGGCTTGTATTGAGGTCCCCCAAAAGGTCAACTTGCTGATCCTTCCCAGGATGCAACTCTTACAACAATTGATTAACTACCGGACTCCTATTTCCTGCAAGGTAAACAGAATAATTTGGTGATGGGAAATATGGCCAACCATTTCTGTCCCGCTTGGGATTCAAACACAGGATGCCCAATTGTTAATAAAGAATAAACCCAACTACTACAAAGTCGTCAAATGTCTAATCATTATCGCAATTCAAAATCCAGCTGGAAACAAATTCGGAACACTGGGTTGAGGGGTGGGAGTGATCTTTGACAAGCCACTGGCTTCGTGACCCTGTCAAGCTACTAAGAAGATGGTCCTAGGATAAATTCAGGTTAGTTCAAAATTTTATTGAATGACCTTGCTTTAAGTTTGTAAACTTAATGTAGCTATTCCATTTTTATTCCACGGAAGATGGAGGCATATTGCATAGGAAATTGAAATGCTGGTAAGTTGACACTAAGGAAAAAACATCCAGATTGCGAGATGGCCAAGTTTTCTGATAGGGTTTGGTTGTCTGCATTGATATTGATGATTTGCTGAACCTACCTTGGTTTATGGGAATAATATTAATAATTATTAATAAAAACATAGAATTAAGTGACAGTGGTTACTTAGTAAGTACAGTACTGTACGTACAATATTTTTATACAGTATTTTATAAAGCCATTAATTATGTAAATTAAGGGAGCCGGTCGGCCAAGCGGACAGCACGCTGGACTTGTGATCCTGTGGTCCTGGGTTCGATCCCAGGCGCCGGCGAGAAACGATGGGCAGAGTTTCTTTCACCCTATGCCCCTGTTACCTAGCAGTAAAATAGGTACCTGGGTGTTAGTCAGCTGTCACGGGCTGCTTCCTGGGGGTGGAGGTCTGGTCGAAGACCGGGCCACGTGGACACTAAAGCCCCGAAATCATCTCAAGATAACCTCAAGATAACTCAAGATAACCTATGTTCAGCATTTTGAGCAGAAATACAGGAAGGAAACAACGTGATTGATTTAAATAATTTTAGGTTAGAAATACAAGTGTTGGAGATATGTATATAAAATTGGTGAAATAAATGTTGAAAAGATTAGCATTAATGTAAATTAGTACCCTGTAGAACTAATTAGTTACCAGTGAGTAAAAATTTTTTTACAGTAAGTGTATTTTGTAACTGAGACAATATCTGTAATGATAATGCATAACTAAATGTATTTTTGTTTTTAATGTCATACAATTTGGTATTAAATATATTGTTATATTTTAGATTTAGACGAATTTGATCGTCACCACTGAGGCATCTTGAGCTGAAAGGTAAAGGAACTGAACATGCTGTCTGGAGGCCACGGAGAAGTGAACCCCAACTCGTCTTGGCACAGTAGTCGAGGCGCATGGATCTCTTACTTAGCGGGTGTCCTCACACTACACCTTTTCCTTCTCTCCATACCACTGATTTCAATACCAACAGCCTGGACACTCACTAATGTTATACACAACCTGGTGAGTCTTGGGTATTGTTTTTATCAGTAAGCCGAGGTACACCATTATACTTGTACCATTTTCTCCTGATTATTTCTTGCTAGAATTTTTATAAAAATCTATATTTCATGCATATACGTAATACTGTAATATAAAAATAATTCATTGTCAAGGGAACAGGAAGCGCAAGTGTGTTCATACGTGTTAATCTTTTATCGAGATCCCCCCCGCCTGAATTACGTACCCCGCCCATGATGTAACCCTACAACAAGCTGACTAGCAACTTAATGCTAGATGAACAGAGGCATTAGGTAAAAGGAAATATGCCCAACCATTTCAATCCCACCTGGGATTCTAACCTGGAATTTTCAATTTTGCATCGAGAACGAACCTGACTGTACTACCAGGACCCTTAACATCAACAACTTCCCACTTTGCTCATGATTTGGGACTATAGTATATAATTAAGGATGTCATTGTTGATTCTGTAGGACCTCTGTTGCATTTACCTGAATTTACCCGAGAGCCACTGAAACTGGTGGCCTTGACGAGGACAAGAAGCTGGAGGCTTGTTGAAGGATCCCCCATTTCCCTTGATTTTCTTCAGTTGTACTTTAAAAGTGAATAGTTTTTGCAGTTCTAGCTTCGGCGAGTAGACGGTTCCATAGGTTTATAGCCCTGTGGGGAGAAAAAGCATCTGTTCTCAGTCCTACATTGTGGCTTGTTGAGCTTGAAACCATTGATCCTTGTTTGTGTTACATCTGACCTTTTGAAGAAATTTTCCTGATCAACATCCTCCAAATTGTTTAGTATTTTAAGTTTCAGGGTATACTTCACCCCTTGTGAAGGCAAGGGGTGAGTATAAACTAATGTATGGTTATTGACATTAAAAGCTATTGTTTTAGAGGCCAAATATTTAGCCTTTAATTGAATGCATTTCTTTCTATAGATTATGATCATGCTGTAACTTTATATTAAAAAGTGTAATATTTATTTACATATAAATAATTATGTGCACACAACCATTTGAAGCTTGAATACTCTTTGATAAGGAATATAGGGGAGACAGAGCATCACAGTTGTAGCTATACCTGTAATTCCGTAACTACACTAGGGTAATTTGTCATGGGGCTGTGATACTTGTGGTGGTGTACTCAATGTAAACCTACCCTATCTTGGACTACCTGGAGAGGGCCATGCTCAAAAATATTATGCTCCAGGGCTGCCATGTTCATTTTTTAAACATACAATCTACCAAACCCTTCTGGTGGGGTGGGCTTGGTGAATGTAATGATTGTTTCATTACATCCAATGCTGGGTTTATTTACTACTGTATTGTATTTTTTTTTTTTTTAGCTTTGATTTCCACAGAGCTTGGAAAGGATGTGGGAGGAAGAAGGATGGGGGATGAAATTCTTGGAAGAGGATTTGGATGTGGAGAGAGGAGGCTTGAAAGTTCGGTGGCCTGTCCACCGTGGATTGGAGATGTTTTTTGAGTCAAAGCCTGTAGCTTGGGTTCTTCTTGGGTGGCAGGAGGCTAGTGGTGGGGCAGAGTGATGTCGTCCTGGTTCACTTGAGGTGGTCTGTCTGGCTTGGAGGATGCGTCTTCCTTATTAAGGTGGTGAGTGGTAAGTTCACTGTTGCTTGGTGGTGTCTTGGCCACGAGGTATTCGCATGTACTTCCCAAATGACAGCGGTGGTATTGGTGTTCCTGTCGGGTCT
The DNA here is from genome assembly GCF_040958095.1 of Procambarus clarkii. Classification (NCBI taxonomy): domain Eukaryota; kingdom Metazoa; phylum Arthropoda; class Malacostraca; order Decapoda; family Cambaridae; genus Procambarus; species Procambarus clarkii. The sequence goes on along the minus strand of NC_091159.1, from coordinate 13,626,139 downwards.
TCATCTTCTTCCAGGAAGGTCACTTGTCCCATCTTGAAATCGAATTTTGGGTCGATGTATTCTCTCTCCAGAGCGCTGAGGTCTACATATAGTTCCACGATCTCGTGGTGGACAAACACAGGGTGAGGAAAGGAGGTCTTGAGCTGGTTGATGATCCTGTTGTATTCTAAGGCAATGACTATTCTTGTGCTTCGATTGCCGTTGAAATTGCCACCGTGATTGAGGTAAAGTCCATAGTAGGGCTTTTTCTTGCTTGATTTGCTTGGGTTTGGGTCGAAGTCTGAGGCCACATATGTGACGGCCTCATCCGTGTCAGATGGAAGGAATAGTGTTTCTTGGGACTCTGGTGCTGGTTCTGGTTCTGAATCTTTTTTTTTTTTTTTTTTTTTTTTGAGATATATACAAGAGTTGTTACATTCTTGTACAGCCACTAGTACGCGTAGCGTTTCGGGCAGGTCCCTGGAATACGATCTCCTGCCGCGAAGAATCGTTTTTTCATCCAAGTACACATTTTACTGTTGCGTTAAACAGAGGCTACAGTTAAGGAATTGCGCCCAGTAAATCCTCCCCGGCCAGGATACGAACCCATGACATAGCGCTCGCGGAACGCCAGGCGAATCTGGTTCTGACTCTGATTCCACTTGCTGATGTTTTGCTTTCCTTTTCGACCGTCGCCCCCGGCCGGTGGGGGCAGGTGTTGAGGTTGATTGGTCTGCTGTGGAGGTGGTCTGGGTGGATGCTGTTGCCTGGGTGACTGGTGCTGGGTTCGACTCCGGTGGAGGTGGTAGCGGTATGACTGCAGTTACTGGTGGTGTTGGAATCTGGTCTGTTTGGGTTGAAGCAGCGTTGTGATGTTGAAATAGGTCTGCTGGTATCAACATTGTGGGCAGGTTGTTCTGGGCGAGCAGCCTGTTCAGTACTCTCACGTATTTGGCGTTGTCTGTTCCTGCCTCTCTCTCAGCTACACTGATCAGGCATGGGATGAGAGTGGTGTTGGTTGAGGCCGCTGATTGGTTGACAGTCAAGTTGGTTGGCTGAGCTGCAGTCGCCTGTGTCCCCATTGGGGGGTCTGTATTGTATTGTATTTTGTTACTATCATCTGCCAACTTCTCAACAGCATTGTAAATCGTGTTAACTGCCTATGCTACACTGGTTGTTTTATTCTTTTTCTTTTCTTTTTTTCCAGGCAAATTACCTGTTCCTTCACCAGATTAAGGGTACTCCATGGCAGTTATTAGATCAGGGAAAATCTCGGCTGATGACGGCATGGGAACAGATTGACTATGGACAGCAGTATACAACAACTCGCAAATTTATCACCATCATTCCCATTGTCTTGTAAGTGAAATATAAGAAATAGTTCTTTAGTGCTGAATGCCCATAGCATTTTTTAATCATGAAATATACTGTAGCATTAACCTTTAAATGGCGCATGGCTATATACCATTTGACACCCACAGGCGCATAAAAAAAAAAAAAAAAAAAAATTCTTCCTAACCTGTTAATTTGTGTTCACTGATCATGGGAAAAATAATAAAAAAATCGTAAGTGGCATATATTGCCCGCTGTAGGGCAGGGAAGTCTGGCAAAAAACAGGCGCTGACTCAGCGTGTGTCCCAGGCGGTCTGTTGATCGCCAGCTGTCAATGCCGGAGTTGCCACAAAGAGATAATTACCTAATTATTTCAATATCTCTGATTGATTTTTCATAGTTTTTTTTTGCTGTAATATTATTCAATAGTGTGTAGTGTGATATATTTATATAATAAAATGAGTGAATCATCGCTGTACTCAAAAATATGGTGTGCATATTGTTGATTCAATTATGTTCATCAAATGGTGAACAAATACTTTGTCGGTTATTACACTATATACACAGGTTATATATAAGTATCTGCACGTTTTGTTCACCATAACGAACCACTAAGTTGCTATTATGAGTCAAAAAGTAACGAGGAGTGACCGCCGTGTACCAGCCAGCCACTCATGCCCTCCCTCAAGTCACCTGACTCGCCCACATTCTCCTCCCACAATACTGTTTTTGCTTTTATTCACTATATACAGACGCTATATACAAGTATCTACATTCGTGTTCACCATTGTAACGGGGGGTGGGGGGAAATGGCTCTATCTTGTCCATTATTCCACCCCCAGTTAACTAACGAGGCCGGGGGAAACAGCTCTCTCTAGTCCGTTATCCCGTCCCCAGTTAGCTACCTATTCTAGAGCCCCTCCAGAGTTCCTCTCTCGTTCAACACCTTGTAACCTAGGTATTTGACTACCTAGGTGCTAAGACTACAAGGCGCCGTAACTGGATCAGCTACCCGAAACTCTAGAGAGAACTCTAGAGTATATAATCATTGCCACAAACGTATACGAGAAAACGAAAGGAAAGAAATGAATAGTGAAGTAATTAGTGAGGGTTTGGGGTGAGAGGGGTAGAGAGGTGGGAGGGGCGAGGAGGGTCATTAGTTGAAAGTGAGAGTTTAGAGAGGGGTGGAGGGAGAGGTGTAGATAGGTAGAAGAGTAGATAGTAGAAGTAGAAGAGTAGATAGTAGAAGACGAAATGCTGCCACCATCCATTCATGATCATTACATACAAGACAAGGAATGGAACTTGTCTGTATCACAAAATTCTCAAAAGATGTTATCAAGAGGTCATTATTAGTATGTCCCATCTTTATCATGTACTCATTCTAAACCATGAAACCAGTAATCACAGAGGCTTTCTCACCTCAACTCAAAACTTTAGGGCACAAAGTAAAGACCATTTAAATAATAGATTCAATTATATTTCACATGATAACTATCATAATTTAAGCAACTCAAATGTTCAAGTTTAATATGCCAAGTGAGTCATCATCCAAGAATCTGAGAACACTACAACTGACTGCCCCTGATCATCACACAACACTTGTAAAACACGACCAAGTCACCTTAATGTTCAACTCGCCAAGTGTCTGCCTATAGTTGGGGGGAGGGGGGGAGTCTGCAGCTGTCAGGCAGCTTCACTCCCGTCCGACCGACAGCCTGTCTCGGCTGTTGTCCTCCTGCTCTACTGTCTGGTCTTCTGTCTTGTTAATGCTCAATGCTCTCGAATCGATAGCTCTCCGAGTATATATTGGGGACCCTAGTAACTAACTCCGCCCACAAGTAGATAGCCTCCGGCTCTCTACCAAGCCACTCCTTAAACGTCGGCATGTTTGAAGGCTACCAGGCTCCAATTATGAGATTAGCAGAAGTACGGTGAAATTCGCATGATCTGACCTCAGGTCACTTGGGGTCATTAACTCTTAAGAGGTGTGAAACTCCGGCCGACAACTTGGCGCCTTCCCAAATTCTTGTCTGTGACTCATTTACTATATATATTTTTTAAATAAACTAAACCAAACACTTTTACAGTGTTACACCATAACGAACCACTAAGTTGGTATGCTGAGTGGCAGTGGCAGTGGCAGCCCGCCACTGGCTGCCACTTCCTCCCTCTCTCACCTCACCTGACTTGCCACCATTCTCCACCCACTATACTGTTTTTGCTTTTATATACAGACGTTATATATAAGTATTTACATGTTTTGTTCACCATAACTGTACATCTAAGCTTGTATGGTGAGTAAAGGCACAAAGATGTAGGACCTCACACAGTCAGCTGATGGCTGCCGTCCTCAAGGCCAGACGCACTAATATTTCTCCTACAACAATACTGTTTGTGGTGTTATTATGCTATATACACACATTATATATAAATATCTACTTGTTTTATTCACCATACTTGTACAAGTAAACTGGTATGGTGCCCAAAGACCATCATGGTAACCAGTAAACATCATGATAAATCGTGCAGACGACGCCCCACCGTCCTCACCAAAATGGCGGCTCCCAACCTACTCCTCTTGCTGTTTATACCCTCTATACAGACGTTATATATAAGTACAGTATCTACATTTGTGTTCACCATAGCGAACCACTAAGCTGGTATGGTGAGTGCAGTCAATAAAAGGTGGCCACACACAGTCAGACATCGCCACCACCTTCCCTCCCACAGCATTACTCCTCCCTCCATGGCGCACAGCGCTAAATATCGCCACAATCCTGCTATTATCAGAACCCTGGTCAGTTTTATCACAGTCAGGGGTCTTCTGTAATAATATCATCGCTACATAATAGCATGAACAAGTATATTATGGCATTTTTAGGCGATGCTGTAGTCACAAGCTGAACAGTAGTGCTGTGAGCTCGTGCTGCATGCGTCAGGCTTGGTAGCTCACTCAATACTGAGGCCCCCTAACACCCGGGAGTTTGGCCCACGATTTTTAAAAAAAATGGCGTCTGTTTACAGGAGCCCTGATGAAGGTGTTGTGAACCCCGTGTATCCGCGGGCCATTTAAATCTTGCATAGTACTCCAAAGCATCACTTGATGTGATGCGCAATTTACTGCAAGTCGATCAAAGCATCATATGATGCGATGCACAATTGAAGGGTTAATCTTCTGTATAGAAGATAATAGATTCTCTGAATATAAGTAACATTAATGTTAATTTTCTTGTTGCAGATTTCTTCTAGCCAGCTTTTACACCAAGTATGAATTCGGTCATTTTGCCATCAACTTTGCCACCCTTCTACTGGTACTAATCCCAAAGTTGCCACAATTCCACATGGTTCGGTTGTTTGGTATCAACAAGTATTAAACTTGACCTAAGAGCAGTGGAATAGAAGCTGATATGCAGTCTTTTAAAGGTCAGAAAATGTACTAAAAGAAAGTATTAGTTATAGCTTGGAAATGAATAATGTTGCAGGTTCAGGTGTTGTTAACTATGAAACAATTGATTTGTTACAGGTGATGTAAAAAATGTACAAATGCTGATCAAGTTTTGGCAATTGAAATTAAGTTACCATATTCATTCAAAATAGGTAAGCCTTTTTGTAGATAAATGTGTGTAACTATTACCCATCAAACATTTTCTTGAAAATGTAAATTTTCCTTCGTTATTAGTTCTTGCAAATTCTGAAAAACTGCACTGTACTTCACAGGAACATTATTTTCTTGTGCAAATTTATTCTACTGGATCAAGATCTATTTTCTATAAAATAAAAATTTGGTCCAAAGTACTCTGTCCATTAGGTTATGCACACATTTCATTAAGCTACCCCATTATCTTTTAATAATTTTTTGTCATTGTAGCAATTTCTCAAATTCTGTTCGTACTAAATCAAAACTGTTTGGGTCCATTCACACAAAAATGGTTCTAATTTTCTCGTCTACACAATGGTTGTCCATACTGTGGACAACCATAGAATATGTAGATGAAATCCTTCATGTTGTGTGCTACTTTAACTAAGGCAATACCTGATAGTGTATAAATTTTGTTTTAAAAGATAATATAATGTCAAGCAATTTTCTCTGCATGTAATGGAATGTTATGCACTGCATAAGTGCTATGCTCTTTTTGCTGCATACTTAAGGTACATGTACTATGACAAATAGAACACGTCCAACTTGCCGTTAATTTTCCATCACTGACAAAATAGTGCAGTATTTGAACAGTGGTTGTCAGAAAGCTTTAGTTGCCTTGCAGCTTTGGTTGCAGCTTTAAAGCTACATTGCCAGACAATGTCATAACTAAAATTACTAATAAATTCAGTTAGTTGGGGCATTGTTTTAAGGCAGATTAGACAGTTTGTGTTTAATTTAAAAAAAATTAAATACCCACATTACAGAATAGATATCCAGGTAAAGTGAAAAAACAGGTCATTGTAATTATTATATTTAATTGGGTCTTGCATCCTGAGATGGTGTATGTTGATTTTTACCTGTTTCAGTCAAAGGCAGAGACCAGTCCTGCGAGGGGTTACGTCTATGTACACAGTAAGACTTTGCATAATTTAAAGTTGTATAGCATATAAAGCTTGTATTTAAGTAACAATATATCACCACAATTTTTGTGATTGTTTCTTCATTAGTCTCCCATATTGTGTAGGCTGCTGTAAACACCCAGTTCACATATATTCAATACTGCATTGTTCTAACCATATTTACCAATTTATTTTTTTCTTATGTCAGTGGGTTTTTTTTATCAAAGTACAATAAGTAACTTCAAAATCTCAACACTATTGCATTTCATGAAATTTTAAAAAAGACCTTTACAGTTAGTACTGTATATGTAAAGGTTATGAAGCACACAAATGTCTACTGATAGCTCCACCAGTATAAATTGAGTGAATATTGAATAGTAACAAAATGAAAATCACACATTTCACTTCGAATGTCTTCATTTGTAGCGTGTTTATAGATATAATTAGTATTGCCTTTTATGAAGTAGCTAATGACGTTTTTAAGTGACAACCTTGGTAGATGTGTTTGTGTACTGTATCGATAAAAATTGTGGTCGAGTGATTGTAATAATGGAAGAATGCCTTCAAGTGAAGTTGAATTTTTTTTTTTTATAAAATTTTACAGTACAACGTTAGAGATATCAACAAGAGTATGGTGGAATACCTATGGAAAGTTTTGCAAAAGAAGATAGAAAATTAAGCCAGACAAGGAAGGCTATAGAGATACGGCATTCTAAAATTGCGTCTGCTTAATGTTGTGTTAAACTCCTTGAAAGGAGTTTGAGGAATGGATAGATTTTTATTGATAAATGTTATATAGGTAATGAGATGTGATAGTAATATAAATAATTTGATGAAATTTAGATAATTAGTGCTGTCACTGATCTTAACAATGATAAAGTTCATGAGCTAGTGAGAAGTTTGTGATGGAGGTGTGAGCCAGTGACCAAAATGATGCTGGTAGTCGCACCAGATTGGTGTTTTAGTTGACTGCAACTTGTATGTTTGGAAAAGGGGAAAGTTTGATGAACAGCCAAGTGCTTTTATCTTAATTACAAGAGTGAATAGGATAGTTGAAATGCTTTGGTTTATGAATATATTGAGTTTAATAAGTAGGATATCTGTACTGGTATGAATGTGCTTTCTTTAACCTTTATTGCTACAATTGCTGCATCATATTTGATTCTTAGGTAGTGTTGATAAGAATGTTCACCACACATACTTTTTGTAATTATAATATTTGGGGTGTTTTATTCCATTTTCCTAAAACCTCTATTTTTTAAGTGCTTGGTATAGCTGCTTTGAAGTTACAGGTATAATTTAATTATTCACACTTTATTCAGCCTGCTATAGACTTTCTGGTGTTATTGTCTACACTTCGGCTATGGTGGTGGTTTCTCCTTTAGAATATTTGTTATTCATGGTAGTCAAAGTTCTGTAACATTAACATGTAAAAGTGTTGTGCTAATATATCCTTAAAAACAAAGTAATACCCTTTCTTGTAGCATAGTAAAATCAAAGCAGCCATCAAATTATTTTGGGAAAGGTTTTCAGTTGCTTTTGCTGGGTTTTATAGATGCAGTGTATGATATCTGTGATGACCTGGAATGATGAATAATGAATACTAAACATGTATGAAATATTTCAATGATACAAGAAATTAGTTACGAGCAGTGAATTTAGAAGTTTTTGAAAACATGCTTGAGGTATTTTCATTGTAGTTCATATTAATTGGTTTGAGGAGAAATTTTTTTCGGGCTATGTTGATTGTATAGAGATACAAACAAAGTGTCAGATCTTGGTAAATAGTTATACTGGATCTACAACTATCAGTAAATATTGGCTTCATAATTGTTATACCTCAGCCACTTTGACTGGATGGTAGAGCAACGGACTCATTTCATGCAAGTCGGCGTTCAATCCCCGACTGTCCAAGTGGTTGAGCATCATTACTTATCCCCATCCCATATCAAATCCTGATCCCTTCCAAGTGCTTTAAAGCCATAATGGCTACGGGCTTTTCCCTGATAAAAATTAAAATTTGTTTTAATCAATACTGATTCGGCTGATAAATTTTAATAATATTGGTTAAGGGGCAACTTGTTCAGAATTGTAAAGTTTTATTGCGTCTATAGAGGTAAATATTGAAATTAAATAGTTCCTTAGTGCAATATTTGCAGTGACCTTATTTAACATTTGTACTCTTATGCCACATAACATGTCATTTTCATGGAGTGCTAGACTTTTCTCCTAATTTTGCCCATTAACAGTGTATATGGCATCACAGTACAGTTGCAATACTGGCATAATCCAAATTAAAGTGCTGGATCCAGGAAATAAGACTTGGCAAATTGGATATCTTTATCTTGGTAAATGTCTAAGCTTAAAATTCTTAGATCCTGCACTAAGCCAATTTTGTTAATAGGATATTATTTAACAACAGAGGAGGTATAAAGTATTTTTCAGAAAGTCTCATAATATATATATATTTTTTTTTTTTTTTTTTTTTTTTTTAGGATTAAATGATTTGATGTTTGTGTTTACTGGGAATTAGGATCTGAAGATATTAGGGTACTAATATGATTAATATATTATAAGTAATATGATGATTAGTGCCATAGGTGTAAGAATGTTGATAATGAATGTAACTTTTGTTACATCAATATTATTCCATTTCTTCACTTTCATAGAAGATAACAACAGTATAGGAAACCTTAGATATTCAAAATGGTTCGTATTTTCCTCCATACTTTCCATACTAATCATCGTCACAAAGCTATTGCCATCCCAGTCCTACAAATGGTTCACTGTATCAATCTGCTCCTCTGGAGTAAATGATTTGAATTTGTGACGAGCATTTTTAGCATTGCAGGTTTTTAATGGACTGCATGTAATGCATTTTTTGTATTTTAGATATGTAGTCTGTAAGTGATGCAGGAACCTGTGCAGCAGAGTATTTTATTTTTTATTTTATATACTCTATGAAAATTGATATTTATTTGCTCTCTTAAATTTGGTTATACTGGTCCATAGTATGGCTTATAACTAAAAAATGGTAGTACAGTATTTCTTTTTGGTGCTTTCCAGTTTTGAGAATTTTATACTGCAATACATGGCATGTTGGTCATAGAATGGAAAGTCTCTTTTTAATTATGTCAACCATTTTGGTATTAATAATAATGGTCAGAAACTAGACATTCCCATTATTTAGGGAATCAAAACATTGCTTTATTGGTATTTCAATAGTTGCTGTAGTAACTAAGTATTTTATTACTTATTTAGAAGAACTTTCTTTAATTTTCATTTATAAATCATTGGTTATAATTGTGATCTGTAATAAATGACAATATATATTAGTTAATTAATATTGATATGGACCACACAGGTATCATAGCAAGCAGTAGATCATACACGGTGGTTCATGGCTGTGCAGTTGCTCGGGATGTTCTTTGTATCCTATTATGTGTAGTACTGTACATGATATTTTGCTTCTGATACAAACTAAAAAAAGTACTGTGTAGTTTAAATGTATGATTCTCGTTGTAAACTTCGGAACAAGAGTATTCTAAGTTTTTAATTGTACTTTGGATGTTGTTGGTATTAGTAGAATGGATGGAACGCCCTATTATAATATCTTCCATGACTTATTGTATCCATTTAACAAATTCTAAACTTTTCCAAATTAAACTTTTAACATTGTAGCCTCTTAGTTTGCATGTATTTTAGAACCATTCTTGGTGTGGCCATGCTGGGTAAAGTGTAGCACCCTTTTTAGTAATTGCAGCCAGTAGTTCAGTGATACTATACAGGGAATGAACTGTGTGCCAATCTAACAAGTGTGTTGTCTTTGTAGTAGACTTACTTTTTCAGGGCTGTCATTCCATTATGTATAAATATAAGGCTGTAGAGTATAAGTTCATATAATGATCCTTTTAGTGGTTCTGTTACAAGGTATGTTTTGGTTATTAAGGTGTTTTAGCCAAGTGACCTAAACTTAATGTGTGATGATTATCAGATTGGTGGCTTATTGGTTTGTGTAATATATCTTTAGCATACTTTATCACTGCTGGCAGGATCATTGCTGCCATGTGTGATTTTTTCAAGGTTTTTCTTGCACTAGTCATATCTAATAAAGAAATATAATTTGTAGCAAATGATATTACATATACAGATTTCAAATTTCTTTTTGTTTATCCTTTTTTCAAAGGTTTCATTCTATTCCCACTGATTAGTCAACCCGTCCTCTTAAAAATAGCGTTGCTTTTCACTCGTATGTGCGCTATGGCCAAAAGTGGACATAATTTAAAATGAAATTGACTCACAAAAGTGACGTACTGTCCCATTTTCTGTGAGTCATCCGGCCTACTCGGACAGGTTAGGAGAGGAAACTTTTAATTAACGTTTTTTATAACGTTTTGAAACTTTATGAGAATTTCTGCCCACCTACCAGAGGACCCTTAATTTACTGTTGTTGAAAAAAAAAAAAATCCCAAATTTATTTTCATTTTTTTTTTTCATTTTCAAATTACATCCACTTTCGGGCATACGGGCGAACGGCCAAAGGCGACGTTATTTTTAAGAGGATAGGTTGGATTAGTACAGTATTTAGATACAGTTCTGCATTCCAAGGTAATTAATGACAATGAATAAATATCGAGGGTACCTCTTCCTTTATAATTCTCATTACCTTATTTCCCACTCATGGCCTGGGGGGGGGGGCAGGGAAAGGGCAGCATCAACTCAAAAGATATAATAAAAAAGAGTAATGTAGTGAAAAATAGTTAGGCATTAAAATTCTTAAAAATAGATTAAATATCTATAGTCCACTTGTGCTTAATGTTAGTTTTCAATTGTTCTTACTCTTTCCAATGGCAAGTACCTAGTGCTTAAATAATGTGCAGGCAGATTGAGCAGTAGGCTCTTAATCTAGGCAAAATTCTAAACTTTGGGATAATTACTATCTTGCATGAATCATGTTTTAGCCTGTTATGGCGGCTTCTGAAGCCTGGTGGCTTTCCAATGACCGAATTTTCTTAAGTTTATGAATTAAAATTTATGACAAATTCGTAGAGGAAATGATAAACCAAAGATATATTTAATGTGGATGTACATATAATTACTGTAATCGAATGATATATAGGAACTTTTCAATATTGTTGTGCAGTCATTGTTATGTGTAGCCTTCTGAGCTTGGCACTTTGATAATTTCTTTACCATTGGAAATATAAACGTTTTAGTAATTGCAAAGGCACTAGAAAATGTAACAGATTTTGCATTCTTTTATCATTTTATACAAATATTGAACATGTAATATTAAAAATTTTATGTTCATGTACAAACTAATGATAATGTTGGATATGCTGATGCTGTCCCAATACAAACCGTCCTTCCTTGCAAAGATGGTGCTGTTTATTCAATAGCATATTCCTCTCAAAACGAGAGAAAATGAAGACTTAGAATTTAATAACATTTTTAAAAGGATAAACCACTCTCAGATTATTGTAGGCTCTTGTGAGGAAAAAAAAAGGACTTTATCAATTAACTCTGGTATGTCTTGTACTTCTACTTGTGCCATGCTTTGACTATGGACCCCTCAGGAGGACCCTGTTTCCTCACTACCTTCCTTTTCCTACAAGGATAACTCATTTGCATTATTCCCCTTGTGTTCCTAGCTTTCCTCCATGGAGGGTTTGTTCCTAGCTTTCCTCCATGGAGGGTTCTACTAGTGAAATTTTGCAAGGCCCTGACTCACATAGTGAAGGGTTATGCCCCTTCTACGGTAATGAAAACTTTTTCCTTTTAACATTTTCCCTCTCGCACTCCATTGCTCTGTTCATAAATGGGGGTCTAAGTGTGCCGACAGTATTGGTCATTACATTGTTTTCATGATAAAACCTTTATGTCCCACCAGCCCCTGGAGACTAGCATCTTTTGCTGGATTCCCAGCCTTATTGGAGTTACTTCAAAGAAGTCTGCAGACACTGCAATTATTGAGGCCATTAGTACTTGACCCATTTCAGAAAAAGGGACCCTTATTCAGTTATCTACCTGGTCATTCATTCAAGAATCTGTTATGGTGGCAGACCAATGTCTTTGCCATTAGTGTGTAACATTGTAACATAGCCTATTCCTGTGGCCATTCACTTACCTCTGTAACAGACAGGAATGGTTCTGGCTAGGTTGTATATTGGCCACACACACACTTAAATCATGGGTACCTAATGGAACATGGCCCCAGCTCCTTATTATCCTAATTTTATCTTCCAACTTAGAAATGCACCTCCTTGTGAATGTCCAGATTTTCGGTACCGTGTGACTTGCTTTCCTAATGTCTTTCCGGGTCTCTTGTCTCTTAATTACACTCCTTGGTGATCTGATATCTCTTTTTGGCATCCTGGGTGATATTTAATTCCTTTTGAATATGCTGCTACATAGTCTTCCCAGTTTGGTACAGTCTTTTGATAATTACTGCACATGTTATTTTCCCTGACAGGGTTTTTCTGTTGACATGCTTTTTTTTTTTTGTCTGGAACTGTAAGTTTCTATGCTCCAAAATGGTTACGTATAATAAGAATAATTCCTTTTGTTGGAGAAAAGGCAGCAAATGTGTATATACATGTTAGCCTTATTTAGAGGTTCCGCTCCCCCACCCCCTAAGGTCGAACTACTGACCTTCCCCAGGATGCAACCCGACAACAAGCTGACTAACTCATCCCTAGGATGCAACCCGACAACAAGCTGACTAACTCATCCCTAGGATGCAACCCGACAACAAGCTGACTAACTCATCCCTAGGATGCAACCCGACAACAAGCTGACTAACTCATCCCTAGGATGCAACCCGACAACAAGCTGACTAACTCATCCCTAAGATGCAACCCGACAACAAGCTGACTAACTCATCCCTAGGATGCAACCCGACAACAAGCTGACTAACTCCTGGGTGCCTATTTACTGCTAGGTGAACATGTGAATTATGTAATAGGAAATGCGCCCAACCATTTCTGTCCCGCCCGAGATTCAAAACCCGAAATTCCATTTTGCGAGCCCACTGAATTAGTTGACTCTTGAAAGTGCTCTTGTGGCCCTAAAGTTTTTTGTTAATCCTTCTTATTCTATGATAACAATTCAATATTAGATGCATCTTATCTTCAGCATATTTAGGACCTTAAAATTTTGCTGGGTTCCCAGCCATGTTTGGTGTTGCCTCTAATGACTGGGAAAAATGTTCTAATTGGAGTACTGCAAGGTTCTATCTTAGGGCCAACCTCTCTTTTTGTAATATTCGTCTATATAAATGAGAAAATCACAAACCACGTCATTAAATTTGCAGTTGATAGAAATAATTGTGGTAAACTGAGAAGCAAAAAAAATAAGTCTTGCAAAATGAATTCCGTCTATGTTCAAAAGATTAACAAATGTTTTCAATTATTGATGGTGCCTTCTTTTAATAATTTACAATATTGAAAAAGGCAAGACTTGACATGCATGGAGCATAACATGCATATTATAACTACTGTATATAAAAAGCATAATTCTGCAGCAGACTGGAAAAGGCTCTAAAACTTATCATACGTTCTGATTAATATGACAATTCGCAACCGCTAGATGGTTAGCTACTACGCAAAACAAATTGTACCATTAAATGTGATCAGCTAGACTGTTCCCATGATCCTCGTGTCACTGAATTGAGGAGTTTGAAACTTCTCTGGCAAGGTTACGTATTGGCCATACAAGATTATCTCATGGCCACTTATTGGGACAGACCTGCACCCTACTGTCAGAACTTCAGTGTTCCACATACATCTAGTAGAATGTCTTGACTTTCAGGATGATCGGAAATGTTGGTTTCCAAATGTTGCCCGTTAAAATCATTGTACTATACAGCTGTATTCGCACGGCACTCTCTTTTGATAATTACTAGATCAAATTGCAGGAATATGCAAATGTTACTTCAGAGGACTGTGAGCTAGGTTCTGGACAATCATGAGATCCATCCATACTAAAAATAGTGCCTCAGGTAAATTAGGTAAAATGCTCACAATAGATGTACAGTCCATCATAGTCATGTTGCTCCAGTTCTGTGCACATATTCCTCGAGCCATAAGTGAAAGTTCGAAAGCATACAAATTGAGGCCATGACAGTTATAATAGTTGGATTCCAAATACTGCTGAAACATCGAATCTGCAACAAGTACCAAGTCTGTCTATTGTGACAATCAGAATCCAGAAGCCGAATTCTAAACTTGATATTAAGTGTCCTAGAGACATTATAATGACAGTGCTGACATAATTTAGTTCTACCAATTATTTGAGAAAATAGGAGCAGCACAATGGTGTAAAAACGAGTAGTGAGCAGTCTTGAGGACTAGCTTCTTGCACCTGCTTGAGCAAGTATATTTCTGTAGGGAATTTACTTCAGTGTGAAGAAGGTAAGGAAATTATCAGGAGAAAGTCCCAAGCCAGTATGGGTATATATAGCACATGGAAGGGACACGAGGACAACACATGGCCCATCGAGGAACCCAAGGTCATCCTTCTACCGACTAGTTCAAGTGGATACACTCCTTGAGAAGACGAACCATGCAAGATAAAAACAAACGAGATGACAACGAAACGGTCCAACATGTTTCCACAATATATGATATGTTTCGGGGAAATTGATAAAGAAATCGGAAATGAATAGGACCAAATCTTCGCTGATATCTTTAATTGTCAATACTCCTTGTGGCACAATTTTTTGTCTTTGGTCTGAGCTTTAATGAAAATTTTGATGTCGAATTGAGACGACTCCTTTGTGTGTGGAGCTGGGATTCCTAGTGTGTATCTGGAGCCGACTCCCTGTGTATGTCTGAAGCTGAGACTCCTGTGTGGGTGTTTGGAGCTAAGACTCCTATTGTTTGTCCGAAGCTGAGACTCCTAGTGTGTGTTGAGCTGAGACTCTTATTGTGTGTCTGGAGTTTGGAGTGTCTGGAGTCTGTGTGTCTATTCGGGACCCGGGAATATATTGGGTCGATGCAGACAACCCATCCTTTTGGTGCGCTAGTCCAAACTGCTGTTACTCCATCCTGAGACTGCTCTCGTCCAAGCTGCAGCAAACCCTAAAGGCGCAGTTATAATTTTTTCCGTACTTTTTTTTTTTTTTTTTTTTTTTTTTTTTTTTTTTTTTTTTTTTTTTTTTTTTTTTTTGGGAGTAAAGAGGAAGGAGAGGCATAGGTGAAGGGAAGTATAGAAGTGGGAAATACAGTGAGAGGTATGAAAGCAGGCGGGCTGTCCGCCTTGCTGACACGATGTGTGGGTGTTGGCAGCTAAGCTAAGCTGGCTCCCTCTTGTCAGGGAGCTGTGAGTGTGTGAGAGGTTCTTCACATGTGTTTCACCATATATGGATGTCCATAGATGAATACTGTGAAGCATTCATATATAGACACTCCGATGCTTCCACACACGTTATTCTGTTTAATGCTCTTTATTTTATTATTATTATTTATCGAGTTGTCATACATATTATTTATCGAGTTGTTCATACATACACATATATGAACTGTTCATATATATACATATATAACTCATCTTGGGATTATATACTGTGGGGCGGGGTTTTCGTCCAGAGAATCGAGGCTCTTGGGCCACCAGCTGTGGGAGCGGGGCGTCTCATCTTGGAGTAATCTTTCAAACATTGGGTCCTCTAACATTTCGATGGTGTTCCACCCCCTGATGGCTTGGTGCTGCAGTCTGATGTTTAGTGGCTGTATGTTCAGGAGTTCGTGGAGCTCCTGGATTGTCTGATCATATGGTGGACGGTGTTCCGTACTGTGTAATTCATGATAATATTTTCTAATTTATAAATTATTATTATAATTAAGTATGGTTGGGAGGAGGCTGAGCCAAAAGTATTTTTAGTTTTCGATTCTATAAAGTCTGACTATTAAAGCATTGTTTTTTTCCATTGCGTTATATTACAATGTTGTTGTTCATTTTCACAAGGCTTTTCTACTATTTCCCGTGAATTTTAAATTGCTTTCGAAGGCCGCGCCGAGTTAGTTCTCTGTATTACCAAACAATAAAGGTAAAGTGTTGCTATTATAGCTGTTTAATTGCTCCATATTATTGCTTCCTATATCAAACACCAAAAATAAATATATGTTAATGTTTCTTTGGATCTTTTGTACAAGATGTGTCGCCGACGATACAAAACACTTCCCTGCTAATTGAGAATTGTTCAGATAATTGTTTAATCATGTTGTTGTACGGTATTCTTTATCATACGGACAAGGCTGCTCTGAAATGGAATAATGTGAATTCTGTGTCATTTCTTGGCTATGATATGGCTTTGCGTTCCAGCTGCATCTTTGTATACAACACCCCGTCCAAGTTAATATTGGCCGAATGTTCGTTATTTGAACGAATTGGCCTGTAGTTGTTTATGAATACAAAACTGCACGACTCAAATGATTACGTTCAGACATTTTTTTTAAATTAAATAATGCTTGGCTTATTAATATGTTCGAATCATACCTCTCGATATACCTCACTCCACAAATAATTCTCAGCCCAACCAAGACATTTAGCATAATTTACCCAAGATCTAACTATCCTCAAAACTATGCCATAGCTGACCTTCTCATGGACAACCGGTTTCCACTGAGTCCGGCGGCCCTGGGCCAGGCTGCTGGCGCGGTGCACCAACACTATGTACTACATGTCCATGTCAATTCGCTTTAGCAACTTAAAAATTTTAAAGACGATTCCGTAGTGTTTATTACCTTTATTCATGCCTTAAAAATATGGCCGTGTAATGATTGGTGAGTTAAACAAAGGCTTAATTTAATCGTAAATTTTCGGTTGAAAGATGCTCGGAATATGACAACTTAAATTTCAATTAAGAGAGTGCCTCGCTGACACTCAAAATACAAAACATTAATGCTGAGGTGAACTCATGAGAATCACGCTAAGAATAATTGGGTTAGAGGTACACTGTCAAGACACCATGAGACCTCCATGATGGTCGATCAAATTGATATCAAACTCCACCCCTGGCGAGCCACTGGCCATTACGGGCGTGGCGGGGGCAGCCAGGGGCGCCGGGCGGGCCGCCTGGCGCTATCAAACTGCTATCATTGGTGGATGATGAGGCCTCCTACCCCGCCCTCCATGATAGCCACGCCTCGACACGCAGCCACCAGCCCACCCATTGGCTCCCACCCGCCCGGACGCCTCATCTCCACCTACCACAACTAACTCCACTTCTGAATATCGTAGCGAATGGTAAAATTTCAATTAAATGCGGGTAAACTGTTCCGCCTGAAGCAAATATCTATATAGAGATAATAAATAGAAGCGTGAAGAGGGGTAAGAGGAGCAGAGTGAGCGTGACGGTGGCGGCGTCTGGCAGCGCTGCCACGACCACCACTCTGTCTCAAGATTCCCTCAGTTGTATTCCGTGGTCCGTCTGAGACAGTGCGAGTGTACGCCCCATTCAAATATCTTTCACACTGGTAGCAATAAATCCGTCAAGATTCGGGTCAAAAACAGAGAACCCATTTCGGTGTACCAGATGGAGCACCCGGAGATGGAGGAGGACAGTCGTATGGTGAGTGGTGGAGGCCCCGGCGGCGACACGACGCTCCCGCCAGGGATGACAGCGGCCAAGGGTTTGTTTTGATCGGGATACCCCGCCGCCCACGTGGGCGTGGTGTTGTGGCTGTAGGGCGTGGGTTTGTAGCGGCATGGTGTTGTGGGTGTACTGTGGTTGTGTTGTGGGTGTATTGAGATGGTGTGGGTGTATTGAGATGGTGTGGGTATATTGAGATGGTGTGGGTGTATTGAGATGGTGTTGTGGGTGTATAGGGGCGTGGTGTTGTGGGTATGTAGGAGCGTGTGGTTGTGAGTACATAAGGGCGTAGTGTTGTAAATGTATAGAGGACTGGGGTTGTGATGAGTATGTAGGGACATGTATGTAGGTATATAAAAAATCTGGGAATTATGATACATGACGACCTGACATTTAGTGAACATAACCAAGCAAATATAGCGGCGGTCAGGAAAATGATAGGACGTATTATGAGAACGTTCCACAGACCACACAGCAATTCTAATACTATTTAAATCACGGATGCTGTCCCGTCTTGAGTATTGCTTGGTATTTACTTCCCTTTTCAGAGCAGGAGCGATCTCTGAATTAGAGGGAATACAGAGAACATATACGGCACGCATAGAAACGATAAAACATCGAAATTATTGGGACCGTCTCGAAGCTCTCAAAATGTACTCTTTGTAAAGGAGACGAGAGAGGTTTCAAATGATATATACATGGAAGATACTTGAAGGCCAGGCATCAAATTTGCACAGAAGAATAACAACATACTGGAGTGAAAGATACGAATGGAAATGCAGAATAGAACCCTTGAGGAGTAGAGGTGTCATAGGCATCAGGGGTCCACTGCTGTTCAACAACCTCCCAGCAAACATTAGATATATTGCCGGAACGAAGGTGGAGGTATTCAAGAGGCACTTGGACAGGTTCTTGCAAGTGCTGGACAACCAGGCTGTAGTGGATACGCGGGTCTGCGGGCCGCTCCAAGTAGCAGCCTGTTGGACCAAGTTACCACAAGTCGAGCCTGAGGCACACTCCAGGTATGCTCCAGGTACATGTGGTTGTGGTTGTATGGGTGTGTTGGGTTGTTGAAGTAGGGGCATGGGAGCCGGTCGGCCGAGCGGACAGCACGCTGGACTTGTGATCCTGTGGTCCCGGGTTCGATCCCAGGCGCCGGCGAGAAACAATGGGCAATGAGTTTCTTTCACCCTATGCCCCTGTTACCTAGCAGTAAATAGGTATCTGGGTGTTAGTCAGCTGTCACGGGCTGCTTCCTTGGGGTGGAGGCCTGGTCGAGGACCGGGCCGCGGGGACACTAAAGCCCCGAAATCATCTCAAGATAACCTCAAGATGGGTTTATAATTATGTATGTATATAGTGTAGCTCTACAAAAGTGTATGTGGGTGTATGGATGTATGTCTATTAGCGTAGTGTATACAAACGCTACGCGTACTAGTGGCTGTACAAGAATGTAACAACTCTTGTATATATCTCAAACGAAAGTGTGAGTGTAGGGCTGCAGGTAGACGTGAGCATGTAGAGATGCGCATGGGACTAAGAATTTGTGTACAGAGTTCCGTGTTTGCGTATGAACTGAAAATGCTTTTGTGCGCCACATTGCGAATCGTTCTCCCGTTAGCCAAAATATTACGAACTCGGGATCGGCGTAACTTCACGTAAGCACAGCGTAAGTGTGTTTGAATGAAGTCACTCAAGTGAGACGTAACCATATACCATTCATATGTTACTGCCAACATAAAGGTAATGACAAAGGTCACGCCAAACGCATGGTGACGAGCGTAACGCATTACTAAGTCAATCAGCGCCTCTAGTCGTAACCTTCGCCGGCTCGCTAGTAATATATTTGTTAAAATTCCGAGCTGTCATACGGTACCGCTTCGCTCCCTGACTTCCGTTCCCTAGAGCTCGCGTCCAGTGTGGCTGGTCTCGAGGGTCTATACCTTGATACCTGTGGCTGGTCTCGAGGGTCTTTACAACACCACGTGTGGCTGGTCTGGAGGATCTTTACAACACTACGTGTGGCAGGTCTGGAGGGTCTTTACAACACTACGTGTGGCTGGTCTGGAGGGTCTTTACAACACTACGTGTGGCTGGTCTGGAGGGTCTTTACAACACTACGTGTGGCAGGTCTGGAGGGTCTTTACAACACTACGTGTGGCTGGTCTGAAGGGTCTTTAGAACACTACGTGTGGCAGATCTGGAGGGTCTTTACAACACTATGCGTGGCTGGTCTGGAGGGTCTTTACAACACTACGTGTGGCTGGTCTGGAGGGTCTTTACAACACTATGCGTGGCTGGTCTGGAGGGTCTTTACAACACTACGTGTGGCTGGTCTGGAGGGTCTTTACAACACTACGTGTGGCAGGTCTGGAGGGTCTTTACAACACTACGTGTGGCTGGTCTGGAGGGTCTTTACAACACTACGTGTGGCTGGTCTGGAGGGTCTTTACAACACTACGTGTGGCTGGTCTGGAGGGTCTTTACAACACTATGCGTGGCTGGTCTGGAGGGTCTTTACAACACTACGTGTGGCTGGTCTGGAGGGTCTTTACAACACTACGTGTGGCTGGTCTGGAAGGTCTTCACAACACTACGTGTGGCTGGTCTGAAGGGTCTTTACAACACTACGTGTGGCTGGTCTGGAGGGTCTTTACAACACTATGCGTGGCTGGTCTGGAGGGTCTTTACAACACTACGTGTGGCTGGTCTGGAGGGTCTTTACAACACTATGCGTGGCTGGTCTGGAGGGTCTTTACAACACTACGTGTGGCTGGTCTGGAGGGTCTTTACAACACGACGTGTGGCAGGTCTGGAGGGTCTTCACAACACTACGTGTGGCTGGTCTGAAGGGTCTTTACAACACTACGTGTGGCTGGTCTGGAGGGTCTTTACAACACTACGTGTGGCTGGTCTGAAGGGTCTTTACAACACTACGTGTGGCAGATCTGGAGGGTCTTCACAACACTACGTGTGGCTGGTCTGGAGGGTCTTTACAACACTACGTGTGGCTGGTCTGGCAGGTCTTTACAACACTACGTGTGGCAGGTCTTTACAACGCTACGTGTGGCAGGTCTGGCGGGTCTTTACAACACTACGTGTGACAGGTCTGGCGGGAGAGGGCTGTACCACGTTTAGGCTACGGTTGCTGAACAATGAACACCTAATACCTGTGTGGCCGGAGTGAATGTATGAAAATAGACGTGTCCAAGAATAGATTAATCAGACATAATTAACATAAACAAGTATAAGGGAAACGGCAGAAGGCATATTGGCCTATGCGAAGTAGCTCTTATTTGTACCCAACCAAACTCATTCACGTCTCACCTTCGCTCGAAACAATCCGGCGCTAACCCGTGTAATGTAATATAGCTTCGTGTTTATTCTTATAGTTTAATGTGTATATATTCCGGTCTATTCACTGGTCCCGAACCAGGCCACTGTGGAACGCTGAATATTTATTTTTAATAATTTCATTCCAGTGACGGAACTATTCGTAAGAATAAATGTGGTATTTAAGTGCCATTAATGAACGGCATAAGTCCCACTGCAGGAGAGTGTTATAGTTATGTTGTTGACAGCAGGGCAACAATTTTGTGGTCTTTGGTCAGAATGGCACGGAAGTTCCCACACAACCCAGAGCTGAGTTTTATATAGGATCTGAGTACCGTTCACAACACGAGTTTGAACTTGTATGCCTCAAGCAGTACCATCATACTGGAATGCCAGCACTGTACATTTGTTACAAATGAGTGTACAGTCTGTTAAAATGCTGTACTGGGCTAGGCTGCCAAGCACTATGTTCTTGACCAGTGCAAAATATTTAGTCCGCATGCAGCCTAGGCCTGTGATCTGCCAAAATTTGTATTGATTAATCAAACAAGAATTTGTCTGTTACAAAGACTTCCTTGAGAAAACTTACTGTTCTGGACTTAGATACCAGCACTTAAGTCGTCATTCCTAGCGTTCTAGAGATATGCCGCTAAATATCTATCACTCACTTTGATATGCCAGGATCACGTCATTACAAACATTGCGGGCTATGTCAGTTTATTGTAACGAGACTGCTTCCAACGTGTCTAATTGAACTTCACATTTTCAATGACATAATCCCAAAATGATCTCAGCCAACACATGTCACACTGGCATACATTCAGTGCCAGACAAACTGCATCACAGTTATATGCGACGTCTCAGATATAGTACCATATAGGCCTTCACATATTTGTTTCAGTCTGTCTGAGACTGAAAGATAAACGCGAGGTAATTTTGTTTTTCAATTATTTCGAAGGTTAAGTAAATGAGATCATTGTAGCTTGATTAGTCTTTAAGCTTAGTTACTCTCGTTTTCTTTATGATTTTAGATGTTTAGATGTAGATTTGATGTACGGCAAATATATTAGGATGGGGTTGCTTACCTATTGATAGGTTATGAGAAATTAAGCTACAATAGGTTAGGTCTGGTTTGGCGCTGTTAGATTTGGTTAGTATAAAGTAGGTCAGGCTAGGATAGGGTAGATTAGGTCAGATGAAAATATATATCAGATTAGGTTAGATGAAGACAAGTTTAGGTCAGATTTGGATAGTATAAGATAGGTCAGGCTAGGATAGATTAGAGTATCATCTATTGATACTGGTAATGGCTCAAAAGGGCCACCACTTACGAGCTATTCATGCCCGTGCCACGTTTTGGGTGGCTTCATCTTCATCTTAACACATTCATAAGGGAGACATCTCCCGTCATGCAGGGTGCATTCGCACCTCCACAGATCTCCAGTATCAGCTTTTGATACTGGTAATGGCTTAAAAGGGCCACCACTTACGGGCTATTCATGCCCGTGCCACCTTTTGGGTGGCTTAATCTTCATCAATCAATCAATCCCTTCTCCACACGGGAGACATCTCCCGTCACGCAGGGTGCAGTCGCACCTCCACAGATCTCCAGTATCAGCTCTTGATACTGGTAATGGCTCAAAAGGGCCACCACTTACGGGCTATTCATGCCCGTGCCACCTTTTGGGTGGCTTAATCTTTATCAATCAATCAGATAGATTAGATCAGGTCAGCTGAAAATATATCAGATTAAATTAGGTGAAGACAGGTTAGATTAGGCTAGGTGAAGATGTAAAGTCAGGTTAGAGTGTTATATCTAAAAGAAAATCTTCAGAGCAGGACGGAGATCGAACCAGCGTCCAGGGTTACTCCAGACACGCTCCTTAACCCCATGGACCATGATAAGGAATAAGTGACACAACTTGGAGTCGCCCAGGCCCACTAAAGAATCTCAAGGCACCGCGGTGGAAGTCAGTCCAATTTTACATGTAACTGTAAATAACGAAAAAAGCTAATATATATATATATATATATATATATATATATATATATATATATATATATATATATATATATATATATATATATATATATATATATCCTGTTTCAATTCGTCCTCCGTGGTCTGACCCTGTCACATTTTTCATCACGTGTTAATTTTCGTGATTTACACACACACACACACACATACATCTATGTTCTCTCTCTCTCTCTCTCTCTCTATATATATATATATATATATATATATATATATATATATATATATATATATATATATATATATATATATATATATATATATATATATATATATATATGTCGTACCTAGTAGCCAGAACGTCGTACTTGGCCTACTATGCAAGGCCCGATTTGCATAATAAGCCAATTTTTCCAGTATTTATATATTTTTCAAAAAAATTTCTTATGAAATGATAAAGCTATCCATTTCATTCTGTATGAGTTAATTTTTAAAAATTTGAGTTAAAACTAACGTAGATATATGACTGAACCTAACCAACCCTACCTAACCTAACCTATCCTATTTTAACCTAACCTAAACTAACACAATTAAGTCAATAATTTAAGTTCGTAATATAATATAATAATAATAATTCAAATAAACTAATTGGAAACAATTTATTCAAAATAAAGAAAATCACTCGGCCTATTAGGCAAATTGGTCCTTGCATAGTAGGCCGAGAAGTGCGTTCTGGCTACTAGGTACGATATAGATATATATGTGACAATGTCAGACCACGGAGGAAAATGAAACAGGAATTTCCTTAAGTACTTTCGTATATTAAATACATCTTCAGAAAGAATACATCTTCATTCCTTCTGAAGATGTATTTAATATACGAAAGTACTTAAGGAAATTCCTGTTTCATTTTCCTCCGTGGTCTGACATTGTCACATTCTTAATCACGTGTTTATTTTCGTGATATACACATATATATATATATATATATATATATATATATATATATATATATATATATATATATATATATATATATATAGGTTGATTTACATTCCCTCCAATGCGTTATGTGTGGTTTCCTCTGAGGCTATGGGTCCCCCTTCTTCCAGCCAGAGGTGGTACTCCCTTCCCTTTTATATATATATATATATATATATATATATATATATATATATATATATATATATATATATATATATATATATATATATATATTAGTATATTTTGGTAGCAGTCTTTCTTGTAAACATATGTTGTTAAATATGATCGAAAAAGTAAGATTAATAATTCTAACACGATTTTTTTCAATATTTCTTATGTTTCTTTTTACTGTCAATGGTAATTGAAAAATCAATTCTGAATGATTTTTTTAAAAAATGATGGATTTTTCAATTACCACGGACAGTAAAAAGAAACATAAGAAATATTGAGAAAATTCGTGTTAGAATTATTAATCTTACTTTTTCGGTCATATTTAACAACACACATATATATATGTTGTACCTAGTAGCCAGAACGTCGTACTCGGCCTATTATGCAAGGCCCGATTTGCCTAATAAGCCAAGTTTTCCTGAATTAATATATTTTCTCTAATTTTTTTCTTATGAAATGATAAAGCTACCCATTTCATTATGTATGAGGTCAATTTTTTTTATTGGAGTTAAAATTAACGTAGATATGACCGAACCTAACCAACCCTACCTAACCTATCTTTATAGGTTAGGTTAGGTTAGGTTAAGTAGGTTAGGTAGTCGAAAAACAATTCATGAAAACTTGGCTTATTAGGCAAATCGGGCCTTGCATAGTAGGCTGAGAAGTGCGTTCTGGCTGCTAGGTACGACATATATATTTATATGTTGTACCTAGTAGCCAGAACGTCATACTTGGCCTACTATGCAAGGCCCAATTTGCCTAATAAGCCAAGTTTTCCTGAATTTATATATTTTTCTATTTTTTTTCTTATGAAATGATAAATCTGTCCATTTCTTTATGTATAAGTTAATTTGTTTAAATTTTAGTTAAAACTAACGAAGATATATAACCGAACCTAACCAACCCTATCTAACCTAACCTAACCTATCTTAATCTTACCTAAACTAACACAACTAAGTCAATAAATTATGGTCTTAATATAATATAATAACAATAATTCAAATAAACTAATTGGAAACAATTTATTGAAAATAAAGAATATCACTCGGCCTATTAGGCAAATCGGGACCTGCATAGTAGGCCGAGAAGTGCGCTCTGGCTACTAGGTACGACATATATATATATATATATATATATATATATATATATATATATATATATATATATATATATATATATATATATATATATATATGTCGTACCTAGTAGCCAGAACTCACTTTTCAGCCTACTATTCAAGGCCCGATTTGCCTAATAAGCCAAGTTTTCCTGAATTAATATATTTACTATAATTTTTTTCTTATGAAATGATAAAGCAACCCTTTTCTCTATGTATGAGGTCAATTTTTTTTTATTGGAGTTAAAATTAACGTAGATATATGACCGAACCTAACCAACCCTACCTAACCTAACCTAACCTATATTTATAGGTAAGGTTAGGTTAGGTAGCCAAAAAAAGCTAGGTTAGGTTAGGTTAGGTAGGTTAGGTAGACGAAAAAACATTAATTCATGAAAACTTGGCTTATTAGGCAAATCGGGCCTTGAATAGTAGGCAGAGAAGTGCGTTCTGGCTATTAGGTACGACATATATATATATATATATATATATATATATATATATATATATATATATATATATATATATATATATATATATATATTGTGGGTGTGTGTGTGTGTGTATTCTTTAAACTGTAGTTTACAATGCAATAAAATAAGTAAGTTATGATGTATCAGATAATAAAAAATAGGGGTGGTAGAAGAATATACTCAAAACGTGTTCCGGGAGTATCTGCAAGGTCTTCTCCGAGGCCTTGGGTTTCCACAGTTGCACCGGAACATAGGAATAATAATTTAATCGTATAAATTATATTTTATAGTTTGTATGAAAACTATAGACATCATCTCAGTTCACCCAACACCCACAACACAACCTCAATACACCCACAACACCATCTCAATACACCCTACACCCACAACACCATCTCTATGAATGAGATCCAAACAAACCCTTCTGTGGTTTAAGGTCTTGCCGCCAATAAAGATGGCTAGTTTATTGGCTGCCATGGTTTGGGTTCACGTTCACAGAGCTAGCTGGTTTGAGCGTCCTTGTTAGTGAAGGTGAAATGGGCCGTTGCCCTCTTCCTCTACCCACTCCTGCCCTTCCTCCCCATGCCCCACCCCCAACCAACCACCAGCTCACACATCCTTGCTTTACATATTGCCGGCTACGTTAACAAAGTCTGAAAACTGTTTCCCCCCCTTACCCCGTGTTCGACCAGAAGTGAATCTCAACTAATTTAAATGGGAATTTCAGACGTTTAAAAAGCTCATGGTTAATGCAGTGCGTTCATATTGTACTGGAATTTGATTTCTGGGTAGTCGCTATGAGTTTGATTTCTTGCATCTGGTGCCTCTGTTTACTTTACAGTAAATATGTATCTGGGAGTTAGGCAGTTGTTGTGGGTTGCATGGTAGTAAAGACCAGTGGGAGACATCGATAAGCTAAAGTCTTCTCGTTCTCAGTAGTGGGAAACCAAAGGTAGTTGCTGTATACAGGTCCTGCACTATTTAAACTGTCAGTACATTTGATATCTCGACGTGTGTTATTGTTATTATAGAAGTGAATGTGGTGGTTATATTGAGTTGCTAGCCCTGGTTGTGTCGAAAGGTTATAATCTTATGTCCAGCACACCAGCGTTGCTTAAACCATTTTCACAGTAGCTTATAGAACAATTGTGGAGCATGTGTCTGTCCGGTGTCCTGGATGCCCCATAACGTTTTAAGACTGTTCTTCACCCCATCCTTCTAAATCTTATATGGTGGACAGTGAACTGGGACGCTCCACTTGTTTCCTTGTGCAATAGCCACAGGCCTAACCCAAGATCAAGTTTAAGTGATCTTCAATACCATGTGTCTCCACCTTATCAATATCGAGCAGAAGAGCATCCAGGGTCTTAAACGTATGGTATGCAACATAATAATGTTCACCATTGTTTACTACTGCAGATGTGTGAGAAAATCATGAGTACGTTTCTCAAACATAATCACGTTTTTCTAGCCATTTTGTTACCCATTTATTTATCTGGTTTTTGTTCCAGGATAAGAGATTGAGGTTAGTTTATTTATTATGCAGCTTATACCCAGCCTGTAAGCGATAATGGACTCCGTACCCAGCCTTTAAGTGGTATTGGGCTGTGAGCTGTAATAGATACTATACCTTGCCTGTAAGCGGTGATGGAAGAGGTTAGAGGCACACAATTGGCTCAGCAACTGAACTCCAAAGTTCGTTTAGCTAAGCATGTTCCATCCTTAAAAAGTCAGTTACATAGGTTGGAAACATGTGTCAACAGTATTTATTGTCTATCAAACTAATAGCGCTTCAACTAGTTTTCCAAGTGACGTTAAACTAATTGCAGAATAGCCTAGTTTTCAGAAACAAAAATATTAAAAGCACGATGCATCTCTTCTTCATTAGGCTATCAGATAAACTGACACCCGTTTTCAGCGGCTCTGTCCCCTCTTTACCCATGATTAAAGAAAGCATTTAGAAGAACCTCCTTCTCTTGGTATCCGTTACAAGTCGACTTTAGCTAATCTTTACAATGGACGAGCGGTTGAATTATGCCATTTAATGCTAACAAAAGTAGGGTTCTGAGCCTATGAAATGATGAAAGCGTTCCTAGATAGCTGGATAATGTCGATATTGTAAAACTGAAATAAATCCATATACATATAATACCGAGTTACCAGCACTTCTTTAGGACCTATAGCAACTCTGGATGAAATATATTAAATATGGACTGTTGGGGCTATAATTTTGTTTGCCCTTTAGGCTATTGGAATTCTTAAGGCATAACTAAAAGTGAAACAGTAACCATGAACCTAATCTAGGCCTAAATAAGCAATTGTAGGCATAGTTTAATATATATATATATATATATATATATATATATATATATATATATATATATATATATATATATATATATATATATATATAATATATATTTACTAGGCCTAGGAAAAGTTAGGATTGATTGCTATCTTTCTCAAGTCCTCTACAGACGAGTACAAGACGAAGATTTTTGTTTTTTTGTTTTTGGTGTTCAACTGTGTATTTTTGTACTTCCTTCCATAGTATATATAGACAATAACATTTCTAGATGACAGATTGGTTTAAGGTTGCCTCCCGAGGGTTGCCATATCTGTGTTGTGTTTAAGGTTGCCTCCCGAGGGTTGCCATATCTGTGTTGTGTTTAAGGTTGCCTCCCGAGGGTTGCCATATCTGTGTTGTGTTTAAGGTTGCCTCCCGAGGGTTGCCATATCTGTGTTGTGTTTAAGGTTGCCTCCCGAGGGTTGCCATATCTGTGTTGTGTTTAAGGTTGCCTCCCGAGGGTTGCCATATCTGTGTTGTGTTTAAGGTTGCCTCCCGAGGGTTGCCATATCTGTGTTGTGTTTAAGGTTGCCTCCCGAGGGTTGCCATATCTGTGTTGTGTTTAAGGTTGCCCCCCGAGGGTTGCCATATCTGTGTTGTGTTTAAGGTTGCCCCCCGAGGGTTGCCATATCTGTGTTGTGTTTAAGGTTGCCCAGTTAACACTTATCATGCCCTTTCGTCCCTCCCTGCTGGACATTACGTTGTGGTCCACTGTCAGTACCTGTAATAATACTGTATGTTGTGTCATACAGTATTATTACAGTATCATACAGTATTATCAGCCGCTCTTTAACTCATTCTTCGAAATTCAGGGACCAAATTGGAGCAAATATCCTATTTTTTTTTTTAGTTTGCTGTGTTTGTGCAACCCGTCTTCTCAACAAGTAGGTCGCGTTTTTTAAGGATATCAACGTTACAATTGCATTGTATTATGTCGCGGCTCACAAATATTTACATTTTCTCTGCATCGGTCTCGATAGGTTATGTGGGTTGCTTTGGCCCGTACATTGGATTTGTTTACGGAGTGACAAATCAAGAGAACAGGCTGTATTGTGTTGGTGGATAATTCCACACTGAGGCTGCATGTTCTGTTACTAGTCTAACGTACGTAGTGCAGAAAGTCCCGATGGCTTATCCAAATATCCGAAGGTTGCATTATTGTTAATATGTGCCTCCGGTGATAGGCTGCAATGTGTCTACTCCCAAGTCCTTCTTCGGTTCAGACTTGTGCAGTTGTCTGCTTCTTATCTCATACTGTTGCGGGATTGTCTTAGTTCAACACACAGTTACTACGTATGTTTCGTAAGTTTTCTATAGAAAAGTATAATGTGTGATACAGTGTCGAAGGCTTTCTGACAGTTCAGGAAGATGCAGTCAGCCTATTTGCATCTTTCGTGGTTGATCACTGATATTGTGAATCTGTTGACGTTGGTGGGGCAGGAGGAAGAGGAATGGAGAAAAAGTAAGCGGTAGTAAGGGCAGGCGAGGGGAAAATGAGGAGAACGTAAAAGGAAGGAAAATTGAGGGGAGGAAGTAGGATAGGAGAGGGAAAGTGAGAGAGCGGAGGGGGGAAAGGGGAAAACAGTGAATGGAAACACTTCCCTTATTGGGTTTTCATGGGTATGTGCCTTAAGGTTTAATATGGCCATTCCATGTTTTACTCCGTGCCTCTCACCCAACCCAGCTTCCCATGTTTGTATTAGTGAGGTAGCGGGCCTGCTGGTGTTGACAGCTGCCGCCTGCCTCTGCCACTCTCACCTGTTTGTAACTACGGCTCTAACATTACTGGAGGTTTTCGCTCGGTTGTAACACCATCGACTGTCCATAGTAGCTTCTGAAATACCCTCCGGCTGATCGTCGCCGGGTTGGTAAGACCTGGGCAGCGTAGCGTGGCGGTAGTGATGAAGATGGCGGGAAAGGCGCCTGGCGGCCTCGCCCGTATTCCGTGCCTGTGACTGCTTCCTTGGCCGCCTCCCTTGTAAACATTATTGATCTTGCGCATCGAAGGAAGGAGTGAGAACGCCAGGAAGCACGACCACTAGAGGCGATAATGAGAACCCCTAGAGAGATGAAGAGAATAATGAGACAGATAAGGAAGACTGATTAGAATCCTAAAGAGATAAAGAAGAGAATAATAAGACCTAAAGCGATAAAGAAGAGAATAATGAGACCTAGAAAGATAAAGAAGCAAATAATGAGACCTAGAGAGATGGAAAGAGAATAATGAAACGCTTATATAAGAGAATAATTAAGACACACAGAGAGAATAAGGAAGAGAATAATGAGACATCTAGAGAGATCAAGAGAGAATAATGTAATATCTAGAGAGATTAAGAATAATGATATGCGTAGAGAGATAAGGATAATAATGAGACGCCTAATTACTCAATAATGGTCCAGGACGGACCGAAACGTCCGTCGTTTCTCCATTTTTTGACGTGTGGTTTGGTCATCATATCTTCAGCCACGTTATTGTGACTCATCGGCTGCTGATGAGCAAGACTTTTTTATAATGAGTGTTTCCTCGTGACATAAAGTTTCCTCGTGACAAAGTTTAACGAGCGAAGACGACAAGAGGCGGAAGAATGACCTGGATACGTTACAATCTTCATATAAAGGGTTAGTAGACTTCGATGTAGATAAGTGCAAAGTATTGGTATCACAAGGAAGGAACTTACCAAGGCCAGTAAGAGGAAGGGATCTGAGGGTAGGTATAACACTGAATGTCTCTGGAAGCTTACATGAGTAGAATCATATCAGCAGTATACACTAAGCTGACAAACCCCCAGGACAACCTTCAGAACCCTAGACAAATAGCCTTTCTTAACCCTAGGAAAGGGTTTTGGTACGGAAATTTCTAAAAGAAGTTCCAGACCAACCGGGCTGTGGTGGGTATGTGGGCCTGCGGGCCGCTCTAAGCAACAGCCTGGTGGACCAAACTCTCACAAGTCAAATCTGGCCTTGGGCCGGGCTTGGGGAGTAGAAGAACTCCCAGAACCCCATCAACCAGGTATGTAGTACTAGTGCTGGAGCCCTTATCTAAAAAAAAGTACATAATAAAGATACATAATAAAGAAAATACTGAGCCTATCCTGCCACTACTTCACCACCACTCGTGGTGTTCAAGAGCTAATAGCTCGATTCTGCAGACACAAATAGTAAATAATCGTAGCTCCCAAGATGGCAGCGATTCACCCCTGTCATACAACGAGATGCGTAAGTCTCTATCATCTCATAGTATAACCAGACACACTATGGCTTCCATTATACTTTATCTGAATTGCAAATAAGATTACCTATCCAGGAACGCCCAAACACAATGGTACTCCAACCGGGAATAAGGATAATCATACTACACAGTGCACATCACTCTGCAACCATGGGTGTGCAAGGCTGGCTGAAAGACGAACCATTCTCTTACAATGGGGAGGACATAATCCAGGGTATGGATAAAGACATAATCCAGGGTATGGATAAACAGACAGGATGTTTAAGTACTGAGGAAACAGGCAGGAATGCGTGAGAATCACAAGGGACGCAAGGAAGCACTTACTTCGTGTAATGTAAGTTAACAAGACCAACGAATTAGAAGGAGGAAATACAAGATGCTCCATCCACAGGTTTAAGA
Source organism: Procambarus clarkii (assembly GCF_040958095.1). Lineage (NCBI taxonomy): Eukaryota > Metazoa > Arthropoda > Malacostraca > Decapoda > Cambaridae > Procambarus > Procambarus clarkii. The sequence goes on along the minus strand of NC_091159.1, from coordinate 13,594,665 downwards.
TCAGATATAACAAAGAACAAAAGGGTCGGACGTCATTTCATTAAATAAGAAGTGTTAGGGAAGACCCAGTTGAGCAGAGCAGAGTGACCCTTACCGCCCCGGCGGGATAGCACCCCTCTTCCATAGTAATGGCGTCCTAAATCACCAGACTAAGAGTCGCTGAAACCGCAGAAGGTCCTTGCCGGAGCCTTGGTCCCTCCTCCATCCGCGGCTCCTCCTCCAGGCCCTCCTCTTCCTTCCCTTACCCCTTCTGTGGCTGCCTAAGGTACCCAACCTCTCACCCATTCACATTCCTGTGTAGTTTACTTTCCCGAACCTCTTTGGTACAGCGCTCTCTTCCCTCTTTGGTACAGCGCTCCCTTCCCTCTTGGATACAGCTGTCCGTTCCCTGTTTGGTACAGCGCTCCCTTCCCTCTTTGGAAGAAGTACCCATTTCCTCTTGGGAAGGGCTCTCCCTTCCATCTCTAGAAGCGGGGACTTTGATTTCCGGAACCAACAGATAGGTAGCTAGACCTTCTTCTCCCTGACTGTTGAGAACTTCTTCCGTCCCGTCACTGATAACACGATACAAAGTTTCCATTCCTTCTGACTGTATCTTATGTGCTCTACTTTTCCTTTCCACTCAAGAAGCTCCTTCCTCTCCCATCTTAACGCGTGCGACCTCTGGATATTCATCGTTTATTCATCTTGTGAGGCCCGTGGGGGGAATAAAGAAATGACTTAATTCATGTTGATGAGTGACCAGAAACTACGATCACTATTCCTGCCCAGCGTGTTTGTTTCGAACGACAGGGAAATAATATTCTTTGCCGTATTATTCAGAAGCATGAATACTGAGATTGCCAGGGAAGAGCGTTAACATTAAAACGTTGGCTTGTCGACTATCCCTGGGAGTCCCAGGCTTGTCGACTATCCCTGGGAATCCCAGGCTTGTCGACTATCCCTGGGAGCCCCAGGCTTGTCGACTATCCCTGGGAATCCCAGGCTTGTCGACTATCCCTGGGAGCCCCAGGCTTGTCGACTATCCCTGGAAGTCCCAGGCTTGTCGGCTATCCCTGGGAGTCCCTGGCTTGTCGACTATCCCTGGAAGTCCCAGGCTTGTCGGCTATCCCTGGGAGTCCCTGGCTTGTCGACTATCCCTGGGCCCCCTGGTACAGACCGAGAGAGAGAGAGGCCAGGGGGTCTGTCTTCTTCATCTGGTTCGAAACAGCTTGTGCCGTGATGTGGGGTATGCCGGGTAGAATCAAGCAGAGGTCTAACCATATTGGGCTGAGCGTTTATGGACCGGTTGGGAGTTTTACGACATACGGGGACGATATTATTGTACTCATGAGCCTACTTGAAACCCACAGTGAGGAACCAACGCTGAAACACACACACACACCACACACACACGCAAACACGCAAACGCACTCGCACACGCACGCACACGCACACAAATTCCTAACGGAAATATGTTGGGAAACAGAGCTCAGAGAAAAGACGGTTGAAGACATGATGGACTACATCACACAGAAGTGTAAGGAGGCAGCAGACAAGTTTGTCCCAGTCCAAAAGGAAAAAAAATGAAATGGAGATGAGAAACCCATGGTTTAATCAGAGTTGCAAGCTAGCAAAGTAGCTAAGTAAAAGGGCATGGAGAAACTATAGAAACAACAGAACACTAGAGAGCAGAGAAAGATACCAGAGCGCCAGGAATGAATACGTCAGGGTGAGAAGAGAGGAAAAGAGGCAATATGAACATGACATAGCGAGCAAGGCAAAGACTCAACCCAAACTGCTGCATAGCCACATCAGGAGGAAAACAACAGTGAAGGAACAGGTAATGAAACTGAGGATAGGGGCAGAAAGATTCACTACAAACGACAAGGAGGTGTGCGAGGAACTCAATAAGAAATTCCAGGAAGTCTTCGCCTCATAGCAAGGAGAACTCCCAGAGATAAGGGAGGGAACATCAACCCAGACACCACTAGAGGAGATTGTGATTACCAGTGGGGAGGTGAGGAAGCATCTGCTAGATTTGGACGTGACGTGACATTAGGTGACTAGGTGAATACACACACACACACACACACCATTTAGGTAGAGATGGAGTCCCCACCTGAAGAAACACATAAGGAAACTGGAAAAGGTTCAGAAGTTTGTGACGAGGCTCGTCCCAGAGTTACGAGGTATGAAGAGCGCCTAAAGGAACTGAACCTTATGACACTAGAAAAGAGAAGGGAGGGGGGGACATATGATAGGAACGTATAAAATACTAAGGGGAATTGACAAAGTGTAAATAGATAAAATGTTCACGCGTAATATTAACAGAACGAGGGGACATGGGTGGAAGCTGGAAACTCAGATGAGTCACAGAGATGTTAGGAAGTATTCTTTTAGCGTGAGAGTAGTGGAAAAATGGAATGCACTTAAGGAACAGGTTGTGGAAGCAAACTCTATTCATAATTTTAAAACTAGATATGATAGGGAAATGGGTCAGGAGTCATTGCTGTAAACAACCGATAGCTAGAAAGGCGGGATCCAAGAGTCAATGCTCGATCCTGTATGCACAAATAGGTGAGTACACACACATATGTATAATAATATTTATAACTCGGCCAGCCTAGTATGCAAGTTATGATTTGCCTTACAAGCAGAACCATCTTCGTTATTTTCAAATATTTCTTTCCAAGTTGGTTATTTTCTAGCAATAATAATAACATATTAGGAATATGATTTACTGACTTAGTTATGATAGGTTAAGCTTGATCAAATTTTTATGTTAGTTTTGACTAAAGTCAAAAACTAAATTCATGCACTTGTACACTTCTATTATGTCACCCTTAACTTTCTAGATAATGTAAATTAAAGTGTTTTCAGTCTCTCTTCGCGCGGAAGGTTTCTAATTTATTGAATTAACTTTGTCAGCCTTCGCTGAATGCGTTGAAGTGAATTTATGTCCAATCCATAGTATGACGACCACAACTGAACTGCATAATCTAAGTGGCGCCTAACAGGAGCAAGATATGGCTGAAGAATAACACAGGTGTTTTGTTGCTAGCGATTCTTAGAAATATATTCGTCACCTATTTGCCTTATTTCGAACATTATGCATTGATTTTTTAGCTTCAAGTTCCTATTAGGACCCAGGAACCTAGTCATCATTACCTGTCCTCATTACCTAGCATTTGTCTGTATTAAACTGCATCTTCCAATCTTTGGACTATTTTAAAGGCCCTTGCCTGCTAGGCCTAGTAGTGGGGGTCTGGGGCTAAATTCACGAAGAAGTTACGCAAACACCTACGAACCTGTACATCTTTTCCCAATCTTTGGCGGCTATGTCTACAATTATTAAACAGGTAATGAGCTCCGAAGCACCAGGAGGCTGTTTATAACAATAGCAACAGTTGATTGACAAGTTTTCGTGCTTGTAAACTGTTTAATAAATGTAACCAAAACCGTCAAAGATTGAGGAAAGATGTACACGTTCGTAAGTACTTGCGTAACTGCTTCGTGAATCTGGCCCCAGGTTACTTGGTCCAACGCACATATATATATATATATATATATATATATATATATATATATATATATATATATATATATATATATATATATATATATATATATATATATATATATATATATATATATATATATACTGCTTTTCGAAGGCGTCAGACGTTGCAGCAATCAACGCGGAACATTTTTGTCCTTTTCAGTTTGGTCGGAGTGAGGGTGTGACGAGCATGGACCAAGAGGGAGGAGGAGGAGGAGGGATGATGGGTATGATGATGGTGGACGATGGTGATCGAGACAGTCCGCTGAAGCCCGACATGAGCACGGTGGAGGGTGAGGACATCTTGGCCAAGCTGCGGGAGCAGGTCTCCGCCACCACCACCACCCTCCTGGCGCACAGGACGGAGGACGTCTCTCTCCCTCCCACGGCCTTCCCTCCCCTCTCTCACTCCCCTACCCATAACTACAACAACCACAGCCTCAACAACAACAACAACAGTGTTCATAGTCTCTACGACCGCCTCCACTCCCTCCTACAGGCTAAGAAGACAGAGGTAAGGAGTTTGCTCTCTTAGTAGAGTTCTTGTGTGTGCCTTCTCACAGATTCTCGCATCCCTTGAAGTGCTTTCTCATACCTCATAGAAGTGCTTTCAATGTCTTGCTTCAGCTCACACGCCACAAGTTTTCGATTATCGATTAGTTAATGCAGTGATTCTCCCTGCATGTTGCTTGTCATATTGGCCTTGATGTTGTGTATACATGTTGCTTCATCAACGTCCCGTCCTCCTTCTACAACGTCCACCTTGGGGGGGGGGGAGCCGGTCGGCCGAGCGGACAGCACACTGGACTTGTAATCCTGTGGTCCTGGGTTCGATCCCGGGCGCCGGAGAGAAACAATGGGCAGAGTTTCTTTCACCCTATGCCCCTGTTACCTAGCAGTAAAATAGGTACCTGGGTGTTAGTCAGCTGTCACGGGCTGCTTCCTGGGGGTGGAGGCCTGGTCGAGGACCGGGCCGCGAGGACACTAAAAGCCTCGAAATCATCTCAAGATAACCCAGTACCATTAAATTACAACTCTTATGCTAAAAAAAATCTTTCTGACATCTCTGCTAGTCATTTGGGTCTTAGACATCAGCTATGTCTCCTCGTTCCGCTCTTCCTCATATTGTAAGGTTGTTAATTCTTTGTCCACTTAGTCTGCTCTCCTCAGTATCTTGTATGTTGTTATCATGTTTTCTCATTTCGGTTTAGCTCGAGCTCAGGGAAGTAGAAGAACTCCCGAAACTCTCTCCAGGTATGTTCCAGGTAACTTGACTGTGAAGTGGTGTTGAAGTTCCTAATGAAACTACAAGCTAAGAGCTGGTGTCCTACATCTCCTAGAAATTCATTTGTTTGATTAGCATTTTTGTTTAGTTTACATTAGGAATCCTTAATAGGTTTGTGTAGGTGGTCCAGGGCTGTTGTAAGTGGTCCAGGACTGTTGCAGGTGGTCCAGGACTGTTGTAGATGGTCCAGGACTGTTGTAGATGGTCCAGGACTGTTGTAGATGGTCCAGGGCTGTTGTAGATGGTCCAGCACTGTTGTAGATGGTCCAGGACTGTTGTAGATGGTCCAGCACTGTTGTAGATGGTCCAGGACTGTTGTAGATGGTCCAGGACAGTTGTAAGTGGTCCAGGACTGTTGTAAGTGGTCCAGGACTGTTGTAAGTGGTCCAGGACTGTTGTAAGTGGTCCAGGACTGTTGTAAGTGGTCCAGGACTGTTGTAAGTGGTCCAGGACTGTTGTAAGTGGTCCAGGGCTGTTGTAGATGGTCCAGGACTGATGTAAGTGGTCCAGGACTGTTGTAGATGGTCCAGGACTGTTGTAAGTGGTCCAGGACTGTTGTAAGTGGTCCAGGACTGTTGTAAGTGGTCCAGGACTGTTGTAAGTGGTCCAGGACTGTTGTAAGTGGTCCAGGACTGTTGTAAGTGGTCCAGGAATGTTGTAGGTGGTCCAGGACTGTTGTAGGTGGTCCAGGACTATTGTAGGTGGTCCAGGACTGTTGTAGGTGTTCCAGGACTGTTGTAAGTGGTCCAGGACTGTTGTAAGTGGTCCAGGGCTGTTGTAGGTGGTCCAGGACTGCTGTAAGTGGTCCAGGACTGTTGTAAGTGGTCCAGGACTGTTGTAAGTGGTCCAGGACTATTGTAGGTGGTCCAGGACTGTTGTAGGTGTTCCAGGACTGTTGTAAGTGGTCCAGGACTGTTGTAAGTGGTCCAGGACTGTTGTAAGTGGTCCAGGACTGTTATAAGTGGTCCAGGACTGTTGTAGGTGGGCCAGGACTGTTGTAAGTGGTCCAGGACTGTTGTAAGTGGTCCAGGACTGTTATAAGTGGTCCAGGACTGTTGTAAGTGGTCCAGGGCTGTTGTAGGTGGTCCAGGACTGTTGTAGGTGGTCCAGGACTGTTGTAAGTGGTCCAGGTACCCGGACCAACACTGCTACCATCACCTCCACCGTCCCGGCCCATTAAACAAGATGGTCCACATTAGCGAATAAGGAATTCCAGTTTTTAGAGACTTTTATTTGGAGTGTTGATTGTTGGAGGTCACGTGGTGGTGGTGGTGGCGATGGTGGTAGTGAAGGTGGTGATACTGGTAGTGGTGATGGTAATAGGATTGTTGGTGGTGATGGTGCTGGCGAGAGAAGTAATGAGGGTGATAATTAAGATAGTGATGGTAATGTTAGGCTAATATTTACGAGGAAGGGCTTATCACCCCTGATGGTGATGAGGCAGATCGTTTTGAACAGAGAACGGTGCTGGAGATGAGACTGGAGGAACGCTATTAACAGCATGTTCTACAGAAGCGAGCAACAGCTTAGCATACTCCCCACAATGCCGTGGCGTCAGGTTGACAGGCGCGAGGTGGTCGGGGTATTTACAGCCCTGGTACGTCCACCACACGGCTCCTCACATCTAAGTCAGCACAAAAAGGAATTGCTGCAATAAAGCAGTTTTTTTCCCATCTGTAAATCAAAGCCAAGGCCGGACTGTGGCGTACAAGGCGTTGATTGTTTCAGCTTGACGCCACACTCCTTCCTTCGGTCGGTCGACCAGTCGTGTCTGCTTCCACTCTGGCAGGTCGACCAGTCATGTTTGCTTCCACTCTGGCCGGCCGACCAGTCGTCTGCTTCCACTGGTCGGTCGCCCAGTCGTGTCTGCTTCCACTCTGATCGGTCGACCAGTCGTGTCTGCTTCCACTCTGATCGGTCGACCAGTCGTGTCTGCTTCCACTCTGGTCGGTCGCCCAGTCGTGTCTGCTTCCACTCTGGTCGGTCGCCCAGTCGTGTCTGCTTCCACTCTGGCCGGTCGCCCAGTCGTGTCTGCTTCCACTCTGGCCGGTCGCCCAGTCGTGTCTGCTTTCAGCAGAATCGTCCGGCCAATCATTTCTGCTTCGAAAACTGGGAAATTAACTCAAATTTCAGTTAGTATTTTACCCGGAGAAAAGCACGACCCCAAAACTATACAATACTGAAATTATTAGCTCACAGTAATTAGTAGAGGTTCTACTAATTCTATACACCTGAGGTGTGCTCACCCAGCACTGAATAGGTACCCGTACTCACCTAGTTGCTCTTGCGAGGGTTGAGCTTCAGCTCTTTGGTCCCCGTGTGTTGGGACACATGCTGTGGGTTGCATCCGGCACAAGGTGACTTCTACCTTGGAAGAAAAGGTGTCTTTGTTTGCCGTTGTTTACTGATTGTCCCGTAGCACAGAGGTTTACCGGACAGTCAGTAAACAGGAGGCGAACAAAGACACCTCTGTTCTACGGGGCAACAAGTAAATATGGGCGAACAGAAGTGTCCTTGTTCGCCCCCGTTTACTTGTTGTCCAGAAGAATAGAGGTGTCCTTGTTTACCTGTTTACTTGTCCCGTAGAATAGAGGTGTCTTTGTTGGCCACCTGTTTACTTGTTGCCCCATAGAACAGAAGTGTCTGTTTCCCTCTTGTACTGCAGAAAGATTTCTTTGTTCGCCTCTGTTGACTTGTAGTCCTATGTAAGAGAGGTTACCTTGAGGTTACCTTGAGGTGCTTCCGGGTCTTAGTGTCCCCGCGGCCCGGTCGTCGACCAGGCCTCCTGGTTGCTGGACTGATCAACTAGGCTGTTAGACGCGGCTGCTCGCAGCCTGACGTATGAGTCACAGCCTGGTTGATCAGGAGAGGTGGACAATGTTTACCTGTTGGACACCCGGGGGTGTCCTTGTCAGTGTTAAGACACCCGGGGGTGTCCTTGTCAGTGTCAAGACACCCGGGTGTGTCCTTGTCAGTGTCAAGACACCCGGGGGTGTCCTTGTCGGTGTCAAGACACCCGGGGGTGTCCTTGTCAGTGTCGAGACACCCGGGGGTGTCCTTGTCAGTGTCAAGACACCCGGGGGTGTCCTTGTCAGTGTCAAGACACCTGGGGGTGTCCTTGTCAGTGTCAAGACACCCGGGGGTGTCCTTGTCAGTGTCAAGACACCCGGGTGTGTCCTTGTCCGTGCCAAGACACCCGAGGGTGACCTTGTCAGTGTCAAGACACCCGGGGGTAACCTTGTCAGTGTCAAGACACCCGGGGGTGACCTTGTCAGTGTCAAGACACCCGGGGGTGTCCTTGTCAGTGTCAAGACACCCGGGTGTGTCCTTGTCAGTGTCAAGACACCCGGGGGTGTCCTTGTCGGTGTCAAGACACCCGGGTGTGTCCTTGTCCGTGCCAAGACACCCGGGGGTGTCCTTGTCAGTGTCGAGACACCCGGGGGTGTCCTTGTCAGTGTTAAGACACCCGGGGGTGTCCTTGTCAGTGTCAAGACACCTGGGGGTGTCCTTGTCAGTGTCAAGACACCCGGGGGTGTCCTTGTCAGTGTCAAGACACCCGGGGGTGTCCTTGTCAGTGTCAAGACACCCGGGTGTGTCCTTGTCCGTGCCAAGACACCCGAGGGTGACCTTGTCAGTGTCAAGACACCCGGGGGTAACCTTGTCAGTGTCAAGACACCCGGGGGTGACCTTGTCAGTGTCAAGACACCCGGGGGTGTCCTTGTCAGTGTCAAGACACCCGGGTGTGTCCTTGTCAGTGTCAAGACACCCGGGGGTGTCCTTGTCGGTGTCAAGACACCCGGGTGTGTCCTTGTCCGTGCCAAGACACCCGGGGGTGACCTTGTCAGTGTCAAGACACCCGGGGGTGTCCTTGTCAGTGTCAAGACACCTGGGGGTGTCCTTGTCAGTGTCAAGACACCCGGGGGTGTCCTTGTCGGTGTCAAGACACCCGGGGGTGACCTTGTCAGTGTCAAGACACCCGGGGGTGTCCTTGTCAGTGTCAAGACACCCGGGGGTGACCTTGTCAGTGTCAAGACACCCAGGTGTGTCCTTGTCAGTGTCAAGACACCCGGGGGTGACCTTGTCAGTGTCAAGACACCCGGAGGTGTCCTTGTCAGTGTCAAGACACCCGGAGGTGTCCTTGTCAGTGTCAAGACACCCGGGGGTGACCTTGTCAGTGTCAAGACACCCGGGGGTGTCCTTGTCAGTGTCAAGACACCCGGGGGTGTCCTTGTCAGTGTCGAGACACTCGGGGGTGTCCTTGTCAGTGTCAAGACACCCGGGGGTGTCCTTGTCAGTGTCATCACCCCACTAGGCTAGGCTGGAGCAATGTTACTGAGCGTGTTCACCTTTGTTATAGAGAAGCATGTTCCACTGTTCTCCTGTGTTATTGTGCAATGGCAGACAAGCATTTCACTGTTATTATTTACTATATTAATAAATACTATTTATTTATTTATATTTATTTATTTCACGTAAGGAGACGTTGTTCAGCTTCTGGAGCGGATCTTCCTCGCTTATGTTGTTAATAACCAGTCTAGAATTAACACAATGTTAATTATATAGATTACGGGGCATCCCCTCACCAGTAGCCCTTCGGGAGAGTAATAATGCTCATTTGACCGTGCAGGAGGACGGGGAGGCGGAGGAGGACTCGCGGGACCTGGTGCTCCGGGCGGAGGCGCTGCAGAGGCAACGAGAGTCACTGTTGTCGTCGCCTCAGGCACTGATGAATGCCATGAGAGGCGGTGGCCCGCCCTCGCTAGTGCCTCCAGGGCCGCACCTGCCGCCCTTCATCCCCAGTACCGTCGGCCTGCCGCCCACTTCCCAGATGCCGCCCACGCCAGGCTCAGCTGGCTCTCGGGACTCCTCAGGCAACGGCGCCCGCACGCCCTCACACACGCCCGAGCCGCACCAGAGTCAGCAGTCCTGGAGCTTCGAGGAGCAGTTCAAACAGGTGAGCCGCCCTTTATGTAATGGAAACCCTCTATCATTATGTATAAGACGCGTCTTATACTTGACGATCCCTATATTATTATGTATAGCCCTGTGTTATCATGTATAGCCCTGTGTTATCATGTATAGCCCTGTGTTATCATGTATAGCGCTGTGTTATCATGTATAGCCCTGTGTTATCATGTATAGCGCTGTGTTATCATGTGTCCTACTCTCCTCCACCCAGTAATCCATTGTATCTCTAAGACTATCCTGGGAACCGCCCGGTTATTTACGTTCTATTGATCGGTTGGCTACTTGTGTATTTGTATATTTATTGTTTTATATTTAGGAAGGCTTTTGCTGTGTGTGTGGGAGGGGGGGGTGGGGGGTGGGTGTATGTGTGGGTGGGTGTGTGGGGGTGTGTGTGGGGGGGTGTGGGTGGGTGTGTGGGGGTGTGGGTGGGTGGGTATGGGGGGGTGTGTGGGTGGGGGGTGGGTGTATGTGTGGGTGGGTGTGTGGGGGTGTGTGTGGGGGTGGAGTTTTGTGTGTGTGTGTGGGGGGGGGGGGTGGGTGTGTGGGTGTGTGTGTGGGTGTGGGGGGGGTGTGTTTGTTTGTGTGTGTATAGGGTGTGTGTATGGGGGTGGGTGTGTGGGGGTGTGCGCAGCAACGCTTTCATAAATTGGCTAATAAATTGGCTGTTGATAGAGCGACGGTCTCGCTTCATGCAGATCGGCGTTCAATCCCCGACCGTCCAAGTTTTTTTTTTTTTTAATATTTTCTACCACAGACGTGGCCACACATTTACAATGCTAAGCAGCATATATACATTTTCTTCTGTCCTCCATGGACAGGGTTAGAGATGTGTTAAACATATAGTTCAATGGTTTATTGAACAACCACAGAAGATGATTCGGTGCTTTTAAAATGCTAAGCTAACCTACATACTTAAATACATAGATACGCAGATTTACGTATGTCCTACATAAAGTGTTCGATGTGTCCTTTACATAGTGTCATTAATGTGCATTTTCAAAGGTGAAATGTAATTCTGATCAGCTTCCATATATACGTTATACACATACATATACATCCACACACACATATACGTACATATACATATATACATACACATGCATTTACACACATTTGTCTCTTTTACTCTTGACAGGGTGAGATAGCTGATAGAGAAACTAGTGTGCAATTAAGCACTTAATCACTGAAGGTGATTAAGGTGCTTTTACAAGCTCAGGTTATATAGTTACATCATATACATACATTGTATAATTGATACATTACATGGTTAATCTTGGGTACAAGTCCAATATATCATCAAATGTTCCAGTACTCATATAGTAATTACACAGTTCAGCATACCTTAGCCCAGGAGGACGAAAGTCGGTCAATATGGGACATTCTACAATATAATGTTCAAGCGTCCAAGTGGTTGGGCACCATTCCTTCCACCCCGTCCCATCCCAAATCCTTATCCTGACCCCTTGCTAATGTTATATAGTCGTAGTGGCTTGGCGCTTTCCCCTGATAGCTCTGTGTGTGAACTCACCTAGTTGTGCTTGCGGGGGGGTTGAGCTTTGGCTCTTTGGTCCCGCCTCTCAACCGTCAATCAACTGATGTACAGATTCCTGAGCCTATTGGGCTCTATCATATCTACATTTGAAACTGTGTATGGAGTCAGCCTCCACCACATCACTGCCTAATGCATTCCATCTGTTAACTACTCTGACACTGAAAAAGTTCTTTCTAACGTCTCTGTGGCTCATTTGGGTACTCAGTTTCCACCTGTGTCCCCTTATTAGCGTACCACCCGTGTTAAACAGTTTATCTTTATCTACCCTGTCAATTCCTCTAAGAATTTTGTAGGTAGTGATCATGTCTCCCCTTACTCTTCTGTCTTCCAGTGTCGAGAGGTGCATTTCCCGCAGCCTTTCCTCGTAACTCATGCCTCTTAGTTCTGGGACTAGCCTAGTGGCATACGTCTGAACTTTTTCAAGCTTCGCCTTGTGCTTGACAAGGTACGGGCACCATGTTGGGGCTGCATACTCCAGAATTGGTCTTACATATGTGGTATATTAAGGTTCTGAATGATTCCTTACACAGGTTCATGAAGGCTGTTCTGATGTTAGCCAGCCTCGCATACGCCGCAGATGTTATTCTTTTTATGTGGGCTTCAGGAGACAGGTTTGGTGTGATATCAGCTCCTAGATCTTTCTCTCTGTCCGTTTCATGAAGGACTTCCTCCCCCATTCGGTATCCTGTGTCTGGCCTCTTGTTTCCACTGCCTAGTTTCATTACCTTACATTTACTCGGGTTGAACCTTAATAGTCATTTGTTGGACCATTTATTCAGTCTATCTAGGTCATCTTGTAGCCTCATACTATCTTCCTCCGTATTAATCCTCCTCATAATTTTTGCATCATCAGCAAACAATGAGAGGAATGATTCTATACCTTCTGTGTGTGTGCGTGCGTGCGTGCGCGCGTGTGTGTGTGTGTGTGTGTGTGTGTGTGTGTGTGTGTGTGTGTGTGTGTGTGTGTGTGTGTGTGTGTGTGTGTGTGTGTGTGTGTGTGTGTGCGTGTGTGTATGTGCGTTTGTGTGTGTATGTGTGTGCGTGCGTGTGTGTGTGTGTGTGCGAGTGTGTGTGTGTGAGTGTGTGTGAAAATCTTTGCCAGCAACATCTGTCCTGATTGCAAATGGTTCACGAACGCCTTTGAAGAGCAAGTTCTAAAGCACCCAGCCTGGAGCGTCAGGTACATACACAACGCTCAGAGAATGAACGATTAAGTCCTGGATAGTGAAGCAACACGGGAGACAGTGGCAGGCGTCCCAATATGGCGTCTCGCGGCCCTAATGATTCCACCTCTGGACCATTAGGCCCAGTAAGGCCCCGCCCTGAGCTTCTGCAATGATGATAATAACATGCAAAAAAATAACTTGCGTTTTCAGGTGTTCATCACTTGAAAAATAATTCCTACGTAACTACAATACGTAAATAATGCAAATGTTCTCTCTAACCAGAAACGTTCTAATTGAGCTTACTAATCGAGACCGATGCATGGAAAACGTAAATGTTACGGAGCTTTAATTAGTATTAATACGGCGTATTTGTAACGAATTGGTGTATTGGGTGTATGTTGAGTGATAATGGGTGGATGGGGCGTAGTGGGTGGAGAGGGCGTAGTGGGTGGAGAGGGCGTAGTGGGTGGAGAGGGCGTAGTGGGTGGAGAGGGCGTAGTGGGTGGAGAGGGAGCGCCGTGGACGCCAGTGGTGGCGGCGGCCGCCTCCTCCGTCAGGTATGCCGGCGATATTCCCCTGGGCGCAGGTGAGCAGCCACGGTAATTATGCGATACATTACTCTCAGCGCTGACAATTATACGCCTGTCCGCACCTGACCGCAGATATTCTGTTGCCTTCACCACCAACACTGCCACCACCTTCACCACCAACACTGACACCACCTCCACCACCAACACTGCCACCACCACCAACACTGACACTACCTTCACCACCAACACTGCCACCACCACCACCACCAACACCACCACCACCACCACCACCACCACCACCACATTACCATCTACAGTGTCACGCGCGTCTACCCCGACGCGGGTAAAAACTTTGTCAGTGTTGCTCGTGACCTGCCTGCCTGCCTCACTCTCCCTCTCTGAGTATATAATCTTTAGGTCATTTCTCCGTGTTTCCCGCCCCCCTCCCCCGCTCCCTGTGGTGTCCGGCACGAGTACTCTTACCCGTTCCCGCCACTGTCCACCCTCGCGAAATGAGTGACTGAATGAGTAGATGAATGAGCTTGCACAACAATGAGGCTGTTGTAGGAAGTGGTAGTCACTTGTCTAACTGGAGCGTAGTGATTATAGGAGGCCAGTCCCTGGCTGGTCTGGTCTTGAGGGTAGTGCCAACACTCGTTTGGTATTAGGCACCATGCTGCCCTATACCCGTCACCTGTCCTTACCACATGGGGCCAAAATCTTCACTGATTGGTCTGCTGGCCGTAGTGACGTCAGCAGCAACTGTCTTCCCCCCCCCTTTCTTTTATTAGCTCCGGCTAGGTTAAATTAGACCGGGTTAGATGACCAAACCACACATCAGAGGATAGAGAAACGTGGACGTTTGGGTCCGTTCCGGACCATTATCAAGTGGTGTGAGACTTGAGACTATCTACACTGGGTTAGGTTGGCCTGGGTCGCGTGGCTAAACTAGAAATGAGTATCGGGATCTGGGAGAACCAATCAATGTCTTGCCATGCCTTGAGGTAACCTTGAGGTGCTTTCGGGGCTTAGCGTCCCCGCGGCCCGGTCGTCGACCAGGCCTCCTGGTTGCTGGACTGATCAACCAGGCTGTTGGGCGCGGCTCCTCGCAGCCTGACGTATGAGTCACAGCCTGGTTGATCAGGCATGCCCACATCCGCCTGCATTCTGGGTAAACACTGCGATCGCCAGTGTAGGATACGTTCCCTGAGGACCTGGGAGGCTGCTCTCACCTCGCCAACTCATTTCTGGCAATTATATGGCAAAAGTGGCTTTGTGGATGCCAGGCTCCAGGATGGCCGGGGAGATCTAGCCCTTGTTTGAGGGTGATATAAGGGCGAGGGTGACGTCTGCAGGTGCCCGGGTTATGCCCTTGACAGCTTTCACGTCGATTATGATTGGTTTACGAGCAGAGGTTTGCGACTGTGGCGAGCGATAATGATCCTTGTGAGTAGAGGCTGTTAGGCTTGAGTTAGGGTAAGGGCCTGGCGTGTCATACACCTGTGTTACCTGCGATGCTCGCGTCGTGATATGCTAATGAAGCAGCAACGTGTGTCAATCACTGACGTGCAGCAGCAGCAGCAGCAGCAGCAGCTAGCGGCGGTAACAGCACTACTGCTGCAGCACCACACACCCTCCCTACTGCCCCTGCTGGCGTGTGCTGCTCAGTTCGATGTGGGAGTTATCCCTGGTGAGCACATGGGCGGCCCTCGGCAGTGCTACGAGGTCATTGACAACTGCTGCTGGTATCTTTGGCTGGGGCGTTGTTGCGCGGGCCCCGAGCCTCTGGCTGACCCGCTGAGTCTTACTCGCGGGCCCCGAGCCTCTGGCTGACCCGCTGAGTCTTACTCGCGGGCCCCGAGCCTCTGGCTGACCCGCTGAGTCTTACTCGCGGGCCCCGAGCCTCTGGCTGACCCGCTGAGTCTTACTCGCGGGCCCCGAGCCTCTGGCTGACCCGCTGAGTCTTACTCAGCTATATCATGCTTGGAATGAGTATTTGTGACTCACATGTTGGCTTCAGTAATATGTCCAGTGTGCCCATCATGACTATACGTCAAGTATCACGGTTATGGCCCAGGATTCATCGAGCAATTAAGGAACCACTAACGAAACCTGTACATCTTTCAACAATAATAGCGGCTTTGTTTACATGTATTCTACAGTTTACGGGTTTGGAAACTTCACAACCCAAGGTTATTATTATTATAAACATCTTAGTGCTTCAGAGCTGATAAACTAATTAATAAATGTAAACAAAGCCGCCATGATCCACGAAAGATGTACAGCTTTCGTAAGTGGTTGAGTAAATGTTTGTTGAATCTTGTATGATTCACAGAACTCTTACGTGAACACTTACGATATCAGTACCTGTTGACATCATGGCGTCTAAGACCGTATTTAATAAACAGTTTACGAGCTCCGATGCGCTGCGAGGTCGTCCATAGTAACTAACCTCTGGTTATGGACAATATCGTAATACATCGGAAATCGTAAACTATTTAATTAATAGAGAATAAGACGCCGTGGTGGAGATAAGAGGTGCAGATCTCGTAAGTGGTAACGTGAGTTCTCGGTGAATCCTGGTCCAGGTCGGTGGCCCTGGCTGACACACCTGTCAGGTCGGTGGCCCTGGCTGACACACCTGTCAAGTCGGTGGCCCTGGCTGACACACCTGTCAGGTCGGTGGCCCTGGCTGACACACCTGTCAGGTCGGTGGCCCTGGCTGGCACACCTGTCAGGTCGGTGGCCCTGGCTGACTCGCCTGTCAGGTCGGTGGCCCTGGCTGACTCACCTGTCAGGTCGGTGGCCCTGGCTGGCACACCTGTCAGGTCGGTGGCCCTGGCTGACACACCTGTCAGGTCGGTGGCCCTGGCTGACACACCTGTCAGGTCGGTGGCCCTGGCTGGCACACCTGTCAGGTCGGTGGCCCTGGCTGACTCACCTGTCAGGTCGGTGGCCCTGGCTGACACACCTGTCAGGTCGGTGGCCCTGGCTGACACACCTGTCAGGTCGGCGGCCCTGGCTGACACACCTGTCAGCTTGGTGAGTCCCCAAGCGGTACTCAACATCACTTCAGCAGTATATCAGGCCAGACACTTGGAGCTGGCTTCACCAAACATTGTACCCTGATTCCTATGGGGTATGTGCCCAACATGGCAGGGTCGGAGTTGGCACAGGAACAAGTGCCAAATAACACGGTGCCAATGGGGAACCTCTCGACTGTTTTCGCAATAATATGTCAACTGGACCCAATATTATTTAATTGTTGTTCTTTCTGTTTTTGTATCAGCTTATTAAAGTTATCTAAAGTAGCTTTATTGAAGCGAGTGCAGTTAGGAAGATATGCGCTAATATAAGTGGGTATAAATGGATCCGTCTCACATGGTCTAATAACCTTTATTAAGGCTGGGCCACCTTCCAGGTCGGTAAAGACCTAGTTGGGCCACTTTCCAGGTCAGGGCGGTAAAGACCTTGTTGGGCCACTTTCCAGGTCAGGGCGGTAAAGACTTAGTTGGGCCACTTTCCAGGTCAGGGCGGTAAAGACCTTGTTGGGCCACTTTCCAGGTCGGTAAAGAACTAGTTGGGCCACTTTCCAGGTCGTTAAGAGATCAATAGGTCGCTGGACCTGCAGGGCCATCATCCAGGTCGATAAGTATCTGGCCAGGCGGCCTTCCAGCCTGGTTGGCAATGCTCCAAGACGTTGGTGGACCCGCAGGGCCACCTTCCAGGTCGGTAAAGACCCGACAGGTCAGTGACTCGTGGCCTTGACCGACCACAAGAGTTGCACACGCAACAACGGTGTGTTATTGTGCATTGTTCCCGCCTTGCTACCGTGATGTCAACCACCGAGTGTCATAGAAAATGGGGGACTGATGACGACGCCGCCGAGCCATCATCACTGGTTCGCGTTTCACACAGATTTCCTGTCTCCTTTTACGACTTATTCTTAACGGTAGATTATCATAGCTTCGAGCTCGGTAATAATTGCCTCGGTGCGGGTGTGCGGTGCTTGATTCCCGGCAGTTGTGGTCGGAGGTGGTGTTTAGCGTTAGTTTCACTGTCGCGCGAGTGTGTTTACTTCCAGATCTCCATACCCAGCCATTGGGACTGATCGGTAGAGCCACGACCTCGCTACTTGCTGGGTCGACGTTCGATCCCCCGATGGTCCAAGAGCAGGGGGGACCGTTCCTTCACCCCCTTCTTCATATCCATGCTCCTTGTCCTCGTATCCCTTCCAAGTGCTGCGTAATCATATTGGCACAGCGCTTTCTCATATGTTCCTTTCCTTTCCTTTTCCAGACCTCCCATCTAGGCCTGGAAACCTAGGTCCCTTCCTTAGGCACATAAGCCTAGGTATTTCGGGCGTGATAGTGTTGATGTGAGAGTGTAAACATTGACAGCTGATCGCAGTCATAATAGTGTCACGTGGTTGTGTTCCATAGGTTACACACACACACACATTATATATATATATATATATATATATATATATATATATATATATATATATATATATATATATATATATATATATATATTGACCAGACCACACACTAGAAATTGAAGGGACGACGACGTCCCTTCAATTTCTAGTGTGTGGTCTGGTCAACATACTTCAGCCACGTTATTGTGACTCATCGCCTGCATATATATATATATATATATATATATATATATATATATATATATATATATATATATAACCGGAAACTATTCACCCCTGAAGGATTCGAACCCAGACAGCCAGCCAGGGCTCCATGCACCTTAGCGTATACACACTCACAACAGATGTACACACACCCAGGACACATGTACACACACACATGATACATGTATACACACACCCAGGACACATGTACACACACCCAGGACACATGTACACACACACCCAGGACACATGTACACGCACACATGATACATGTATACACACACCCAGGACACATGTACACACACCCAGGACACATGTACACGCACACATGATACATGTACACACACACAGGACACATGTACACGCACACATGATACATGTACACACACACCCAGGACACATGTACACACACACCCAGGACACATGTACACACACACAGGACACATGTACAAACACACCCAAGACACATGTACACACACAGGATACATGTACACACACACCCAGGACATATGTACACACACCCAGGACACATGTACACACACACACACACACCCAGGAGATGTGTACACACACACACAGGACACATGTACACACACACACACACCGAGGACATATGTACACACACACACACCCAGGACACATGTACACGCACCCAGGACACATGTATACACACACCCAGGACACACACACACACACACACACACACACACACACACACACACACACACACACCCAGGACACATGTACACACACACCCAGGACACACACACACACACACACACACACACACACACACACACACACACACACACACACACACACACACACACACACACACACCCAGGACACATGTACACACACACACAGGATACATGTACACACACACACACCCAGGACACATGTACACACACACCGAGGACACATGTACACACACACCGAGGACACTTGTACACACACACACACCCAGGACACATGTACACACACACACAGGATACATGTACACACACACACCCAGGACACATGTACACACTCACGTGTCAGTTGTCTGAAAGTTCAACAATAAACTATACCATTTGTATGCTAATTATTCAACATCTTTTTTTTTGTCATTGCTGGTTCATGAACCTCGCTCGGTCGTGAACTGCCGCTTGCTGCTTTAACGACGCTGGTGAATGACTCAATTCGTAATGAGTCCATAGTTAGGGCAATTATCAGAAGGAGGCAGTTAACAAGCAATTGCCAGGTCAATAACTGACACTAGTCTTGCTCATTTATTATTATTATTATTTATTTATTTATTTATTTATTTATTTAGGCTTCTGAATAATTTAGTCCAACGTGTCACTGGTGGGACTAAACGTTTTAGCCCCGTTTAGAGGACTATTCTTGATGGGAAGGTAGGAAGGTGGGGTTGGGTGGGGGGGAGGGGGTTAGGTGGTCCTTTGTGTTTGTGGTTTACAAGGGGTTTACCTGTGTAGTGTCTCTGGGGTTTACCTGTGTAGTGTCTCTGGGGTTTACCTGTGTAGTGTCTCCGGGGTTTACCTGTGTAGTGTCTCTGGGGTTTACCTGTGTAGTGTCTCCGGGGTTTACCTGTGTAGTGTCTCTGGCGTTTACCTGTGTAGTGTCTGGGGTTTACCTGTGTAGTGTCTCTGGGGTTTACCTGTGTAGTGTCTCTGGGGTTTACCTGTGTAGTGTCTCTGGGGTTTACCTGTGTAGTGTCTCCGGGGTTTACCTGTGTAGTGTCTCTGGGGTTTACCTGTGTAGTGTCCGTGGCCGTTGTAGAGCGGGTCCTTACAGCCTTGTTACACGTGCTAGTGGCGTAAGTACACTCTACAGAGCTCAGAACTATACATAAGGGGCATAACTGGCCGACCCCTCACAGTGTTCAAGAGAGAACTACACACAAGGGGCATAACTGGCCGACCCCTCACAGTGTTCAAGAGAGAACTACACACAAGGGGCATAACTGGCCGACCCCTCACAGTGTTCAAGAGAGAACTACACACAAGGGGCATAACTGGCCGACCCCTCACAGTGTTCAAGAGAGAACTACACACAAGGGGCATAACTGGCCGACCCCTCACAGTGTTCAAGAGAGAACTACACACAAGGGGCATAACTGGCCGACCCCTCACAGTGTTCAAGAGAGAACTGGATAAGCACCTCCAAAGGATACCTGATCAACCAGGCTGTGACTCATACGTCAGGCTGCGAGCAGCCGCATCTAACAGCCTGGTTGATCAGTCCAGCAACCAGGAGGCCTGGTCGACGACCGGGCCGCGGGGACGCTGAGCCCCGGAAGCACCTCAAAGTAACCTCAAGGTAAGGTACATCTACTATGGCATGCTGCAGTGTCTTATTGTGGCACTTGTGACCTCCTTGAGGGCGCCTCCTGGATATATATTTATTCTCCAAGTGTATCATATATCTTAAAGTTTGTGTGTACGTTGTACGGACATGTTCAGTACAGTCAGAACACCAGGTGTAGAGGAGAGGGCCCATCAGTACAGTCAGAACACCAGGTGTAGAGGAGAGGGCCCATCAGTACAGTCAGAACACTCTGGTGTAGAGGAGAGGGCCCATCAGTACAGTCAGAACACTCTGGTGTAGAGGAGAGGGCCCATCAGTACAGTCAGAACACCTGGCGTAGAGGAGAGGGCCCATCAGTACAGTCAGAACACTCTGGTGTAGAGGAGAGGGCCCATCAGTACAGTCAGAACACTCTGGTGTAGAGGAGAGGGCCCATCAGTACAGTCAGAACACTCTGGTGTAGAGGAGAGGGCCCATCAGTACAGTCAGAACACTCTGGTGTAGAGGAGAGGGCCCATCAGTACAGTCAGAACACTCTGGTGTAGAGGAGAGGACCCATCAGTACAGTCAGAACACCAGGTGTAGAGGAGAGGGCCCATCAGTACAGTCAGAACACCAGGTGTAGAGGAGAGGGCCCATCAGTACAGTCAGAACACTCTGGTGTAGAGGAGAGGGCCCATCAGTACAGTCAGAACACTCTGGTGTAGAGGAGAGGGCCCATCAGTACAGTCAGAACACCTGGTGTAGAGGAGAGGGCCCATCAGTACAGTCAGAACACTCTGGTGTAGAGGAGAGGGCCCATCAGTACAGTCAGAACACTCTGGTGTAGAGGAGAGGGCCCATCAGTACAGTCAGAACACTCTGGTGTAGAGGAGAGGGCCCATCAGTACAGTCAGAACACTCTGGTGTAGAGGAGAGGGCCCATCAGTACAGTCAGAACACTCTGGTGTAGAGGAGAGGACCCATCAGTACAGTCAGAACACCAGGTGTAGAGGAGAGGGCCCATCAGTACAGTCAGAACACCAGGTGTAGAGGAGAGGGCCCATCAGTACAGTCAGAACACTCTGGTGTAGAGGAGAGGGCCCATCAGTACAGTCAGAACACTCTGGTGTAGAGGAGAGGGCCCATCAGTACAGTCAGAACACCTGGTGTAGAGGAGAGGGCCCATCAGTACAGTCAGAACACTCTGGTGTAGAGGAGAGGGCCCATCAGTACAGTCAGAACACTCTGGTGTAGAGGAGAGGGCCCATCAGTACAGTCAGAACACTCTGGTGTAGAGGAGAGGGCCCATCAGTACAGTCAGAACACTCTGGTGTAGAGGAGAGGGCCCATCAGTACAGTCAGAACACTCTGGTGTAGAGGAGAGGACCCATCAGTACAGTCAGAACACCAGGTGTAGAGGAGAGGGCCCATCAGTACAGTCAGAACACCAGGTGAAGAGGAGAGGGGCCCATCAGTACAGTCAGAACACTCTGGTGTAGAGGAGAGGGCCCATCAGTACAGTCAGAACACTCTGGTGTAGAGGAGAGGGCCCATCAGTACAGTCAGAACACTCTGGTGTAGAGGAGAGGGCCCATCAGTACAGTCAGAACACCTGGTGTAGAGGAGAGGGCCCATCAGTACAGTCAGAACACTCTGGTGTAGAGGAGAGGGCCCATCAGTACAGTCAGAACACCAGGTGAAGAGGAGAGGGCCCATCAGTACAGTCAGAACACTCTGGTGTAGAGGAGAGGACCCATCAGTACAGTCAGAACACTCTGGTGTAGAGGAGAGGGCCCATCAGTACAGTCAGAACACTCTGGTGTAGAGGAGAGGGCCCATCAGTACAGTCAGAACACCAGGTGAAGAGGAGAGGGCCCATCAGTACAGTCAGAACACCAGGTGAAGAGGAGAGGGCCCATCAGTACAGTCAGAACACTCTGGTGTAGAGGAGAGGGCCCATCAGTACAGTCAGAACACCAGGTGAAGAGGAGAGGGCCCATCAGTACAGTCAGAACACCAGGTGTAGAGGAGAGGGCCCATCAGTACAGTCAGAACACTCTGGTGTAGAGGAGAGGGCCCATCAGTACAGTCAGAACACTCTGGTGTAGAGGAGAGGGCCCATCAGTACAGTCAGAACACTCTGGTGTAGAGGAGAGGGCCCATCAGTACAGTCAGAACACCTGGTGTAGAGGAGAGGGCCCATCAGTACAGTCAGAACACTCTGGTGTAGAGGAGAGGGCCCATCAGTACAGTCAGAACACCTGGTGTAGAGGAGAGGGCCCATCAGTACAGTCAGAACACCTGGTGTAGAGGAGAGGGCCCATCAGTACAGTCAGAACACTCTGGTGTAGAGGAGAGGGCCCATCAGTACAGTCAGAACACCTGGTGTAGAGGAGAGGGCCCATCAGTACAGTCAGAACACTCTGGTGTAGAGGAGAGGGCCCATCAGTACAGTCAGAACACCAGGTGAAGAGGAGAGGGCCCATCAGTACAGTCAGAACACTCTGGTGTAGAGGAGAGGGCCCATCAGTACAGTCAGAACACCAGGTGAAGAGGAGAGGGCCCATCAGTACAGTCAGAACACCAGGTGAAGAGGAGAGGGCCCATCAGTACAGTCAGAACACTCTGGTGTAGAGGAGAGGGCCCATCAGTACAGTCAGAACACCAGGTGAAGAGGAGAGGGCCCATCAGTACAGTCAGAACACCAGGTGAAGAGGAGAGGGCCCATCAGTACAGTCAGAACACTCTGGTGTAGAGGAGAGGGCCCATCAGTACAGTCAGAACACTCTGGTGTAGAGGAGAGGGCCCATCAGTACAGTCAGAACACCTGGTGTAGAGGAGAGGGCCCATCAGTACAGTCAGAACACTCTGGTGTAGAGGAGAGGGCCCATCAGTACAGTCAGAACACTCTGGTGTAGAGGAGAGGGCCCATCAGTACAGTCAGAACACCTGGTGTAGAGGAGAGGGCCCATCAGTACAGTCAGAACACTGGTGAAGAGGAGAGGGCCCATCAGTACAGTCTGAACACCTGGTGTAGAGGAGAGGGTCCATCAGTACAGTCAGAACACTCTGGTGTAGAGGAGAGGGCCCATCAGTACAGTCAGAACACTCTGGTGTAGAGGAGAGGGCCCATCAGTACAGTCAGAACACCCTGGTGTAGAGGAGAGGGCCCATCAGTACAGTCTGAACACCTGGTGTAGAGGAGAGGGTCCATCAGTACAGTCAGAACACTCTGGTGTAGAGGAGAGAGCCCATCAGTACAGTCAGAACATATTAAGTGAAAATCAGGTGCTCGGTTCCCGTCTATCCTCCACCAGGAACACGTGGGAACTGTTGCCAGAACAAAGTGTTAAGTCGGTCAGCTGGTAATTGCTGTATGGGCCTGCGGGTCGACACCACCAACAACTTCACTAATCAGAACTATCAGCAGGACTGGATAAAACCCTCGACCTGGCCACAGGTAAATACAAGCCTTGTCAGGTTCTGAGGTCAGATCCTAGTTAGGCCAAAGAGTTAATTTTGGGAATAATACTTTGTCCAAGGCTATGACTATGGTCAAGGGTGAAGGCCTGGTGTCGATCAAGGGGTCAGACCCTAGGCTCAGGACCTGGGGGTCACGCCATGGGACCGGACCATGGGGTCAGGACCTGGGGTCAAGCCATGGGGTCATGACCTGGGGTCAAGCCCTAGGGACCGGACCTGGGGTCAAACCCTAGGAACAGGATCTGGGGTCAAGCCCTAGGGACCGGACCATGGGGTCAGGACCTGGGGTCAAGCCCTAGGGACCGGCCTGGGGTCAGGACCTGGGGTCAAGCCCTAGGGACCGGCCTGGGGTCAGAACCTGGGGTTAAGTCATGGGGTCAGGCCCTAGGGACCGGACCTGGGGTCAAGCCCTAGGGACCGGACCTGGGGTCAAACCCTAGGGACCGGACCATGGGGTCAGGACCTGGGGTCAGGACCTGGGGTCAGGACCTGGGGTCAAGCCCTAGGGACCGGACCTGGGGTCAAGCCCTAGGGACCGGACCTGGGGTCAGGCCCTACGGACCGGACCTGGGGTCAGGCCCTAGGGACCGGACCATGGGGTCAAGCCCTAGGGACCGGACCTGGGGTCAAGCCCTAGGGACCGGACCTGGGGTCAAGCCCTAGGGACCGGACCTGGGGTCAGGACCTGGGGTCAAGCCCTAGGGACCGGACCATGGGGTCAGGACCTGGGGTCAAGCCCTAGGCACCGGATCTGGGGTCAAGCCCTAGGGACCGGACCATGGGACCGGACCATGGGGTCAAGCCCTAGGGACCGGACCATGGGGTCAGGACCTGGGGTCAAGCCCTAGGGACCGGACCTGGGGTCAGGACCTGGGGTCAAGCCATGGGGTCAAGTCATGGGGTCGGGCCGTTATCAGAGTAATATTCAGGGTAACAACGTGTCATATTTATTGTGGCTCGGGGGGCGGGTTGTTCCAGGCGGCGGGAGACAAAGGCGGTAATGACTCGAGCTGTGATAACCCCGTGCTGATGGATGGCCACTGGTGGCCCGGTGTGGCCCGGGGGCCCCTGGTGTGGCCCGGGGGGCGGGTGTGGCCTGGGGGCGCCGGGTGTGGCCCGGGAGCCCCTGGTGTGGCCCGGGAGCCCCTGGTGTGGCCCGGGGGCCGGGTGTGGCCCGGGTGTGGCCCCTGGTGTGGCCTGGTGTGGCCCAGGGGGGCGGGTGTGGCCCGGGTGTGCCCCGGGGGCCCCTGGTGTGGCCCGGGGCCGGGTGTGGCCCGGGGGCCGGGTGTGGCCCAGGGGGGCGGGTGTGGCCCGGGGGCCCCTGGTGTGGCCCGGGGGCCCCTGGTGTGGCCCGGGGGCCCCTGGTGTGGCCCGGGGGCCCCTGGTGTGGCCCGGGGGCCCCTGGTGTGGCCCGGGGGCCCCTGGTGTGGCCCGGGGGCCGGGTGTGGCCCGGGGGCCGGGTGTGGCCCGGGGGCCGGGTGTGGCCCGGGGGCCGGGTGTTATTCAGATTGCGTTACAAATTTCCTGCGTATTGTTATTTCTAGTTTCATATATCCATATACTAGGGGAGTACCCAGCGTTGCCCGGGTCTGTCTGTCTGTCTCGCTTATATCCAACTATATATCTATCCATCTATTCATCTGCCCATTCATCCATATATCCATCCCTCTACTCACCTATCCATTGACTCATCCATCCCTATACTTACCTATCCATCTATAGCCATCTTTCTTTATCCATTAACCTATATATCCATCCATCCATCTATCTATCTGTCTATCTATCTATCTATCTATCTATCTATCTGTCTACCTATCTATCTATCTATCTATCTATCTATCTATCTATCTATCCATCTATCCATCTATCCATCTATCCATCTATCTATCTATCTATCTATCTATCTATCTATCTATCTATCTATCTATCTATCTATCTATCTATCTATCTATCTATCTATTTATCTATCCATCCACCTCTCCATCTATCTATTTCCGTCCATCTATCTTGTCCCCTCGTATTCCCTGTTCCTACTCTACCCTCATCTTACATCTTCACTACTCACTATCTTCATCACTGGATGTAATTATCTTCTCACTTCAGCTTTCTTTTTTTTTTTAGTATTAATACATTAGGTAAATCAGCATTAGTGCAGCTGCCCTAGACTATATGAAGTGGAGTACAGTGTGTCAAAAAAGCTAACTACGTGATGCTATAAAATCCCCACCACACAGGATGGATAGTCATACAGAGACATGTGATAGGCAGTCTGCAATGGCAGACTCCGGAAGCATTTTGAGGATATCAACAACACAAGATTGAATAAGGTAGCAGTGGTAATATAAGTCCCCATCTCGCAGGATGGTTAGTCATACAGAGCCATATGTTTAGTAGCCTGCACTGGCAAATTTTGGGTATACTGTGAGGATATCTTCAAAAATACGAGAGTGAATAAAGTAATTGCAAAGCTCCAGGTACCTCATGCCAACTGGTCTGAAAGATCTAATATCTGGGCATTCAGTGATGTATTAAAATCACCCATTACAATGGTTTGAGAGCTGCTGGTGATTTTTGGAAGTGAAGCTTCCACAATTTGATCTACCTTACATATACATTAACTAAGTTAATAAACCCGGTCGCTGTAGCACTCTGAAACTGCTGATAATATGAGTCGTCACTTTTGTGGTTTTTAACATGTTTACACACTAGGTTACTTTTAACATACGTCAAGATACCGACATCATGGGAACCAACATTTGAGAAAGCTACATAACCTGGGAGTTTGGGTGGCGTTTTATTTTTTGTGTTTGCAGTGTATGGTTCCTGCAGGCACAGTACATCAATGTTGTTGGCACCAGCGTACATCATTAGATCAAACAGCCTCCTTCGCACGCTTCTCACATTCCACGTGAGAAATTTAAGAGTGAGTTGGTCGTGGGTAATAGTGTTCATAAACCTGACGAAGAGATGTTCACAAGGTTCATAAGTTGTAGACTATTGCGTACAAGTGACAATTGTTCACAGTCATTAATGGCAAAGAGTTCTCTCATCTGTTTCAAGGTCAGCTGGGTGCCTGTACCTTTCATAACATTTACAATTATTTCATGTTCATCAGGATTCATAGGGACACAAGCGGTATTGTTTGGAATGAGTTCTTGAGCGCATTTGCTAATTACAGCTAAGACACTCTGGTTTTCATGTTTCACTCGCCACAGCGGTACTTACAGCACTGGAGGAGGGGTCAATACTTGCTTGAGACGGGTCAACACTTACAGCACTGGAGGAGGGGTCAATACTTGCTTGAGACGGGTCAACACTTACAGCACTGGAGGAGGGGTCAATACTTGCTTGAGACGTGTCAACACTTACATCACTGGAGGAGGGGTCAATACTTGCTTGAGACGGGTCAACACTTACATCACTGGAGGAGGAGTCAATACTTGCTTGAGACGGGTCAACACTTACAGCACTAGAGGCGGGTCAATACTTGCTTGAGACGGGTCAACACTTACATCACTGGAGGGGGGTCAATACTTGCTTGAGACGTGTCAACACTTACAGCACTGGAGGCGGGTCAATACTTGCTTGAGACGGGTCAACACTTACAACACTGGAGGGGGGTCAATACTTGCTTGAGACGTGTCAACACTTACAGCACTGGAGGAGGGGTCAACACTTGCTTGAGACGGGTCAACACTTACAGCACTGGAGGCGGGTCAATACTTGCTTGAGACGTGTCAACACTTACAGCACTAGAGGGGGGGTCAATACTTGCTTGAGACGTGTCAACACTTACAGCACTGGAGGAGGGGTCAACACTTGCTTGAGACGGGTCAACACTTACAGCACTGGAGGGGGGTCAATACTTGCTTGAGACGTGTCAACACTTACAGCACTGGAGGGGGGGGTCAATACTTGCTTGAGACGTGTCAACACTTACATCACTGGAAGGCATTTCACTAGAGACTTGGCTGTTCACTTCACTCCTCGGGCTGGCGAGATGATCGCTTGAACACTGTCTCAGGTCGTCCATGTTGATCTTGGCATAAATGCTGTTGAGACCATTTTCAATCTTCGTGAGTGTTTCTTGGAGCTTATTGACGGTAATTTCTATTTTACTCATGCGACCTGGAAGTTTTAACACCTCCCTCTGCAGGCTGGCGTCGGGCTTCCCAGGCAACCCGTCCTCTTAAAAATAACGTCACTTTTGGTTCGTATACGCACTATGGCCAAATTTGGACGTAATTTGAAATGAAATCGACTCACAAAAGTGACGTACTGTTCCGTTTTCTGTTTGAGTCGTCCGGCCCTCCTCGGGCAGCTTAGAAGAGGAACTTTCAATTAACGTTTTTCATAACGTTTTGAAACTTTATGAGAATTTCCTGCCCACCTAACCTATCAGAGGACCCTTAACTTACTGTTGTTGAAAAAAAAATTCCCAAATTTATTTTCAATTTTTTTTTCATTTTCAAATTACGTCCAAATTCGGCCATACGGACAAACGGCCAAAAGCGACGTTCTTTTTAAGAGGACAGGTTGCCCAGGTAGGCGAGGGAAGGTTGCCAGGCTGTTGATGTCAGGAACGGTGGTGGGGTCATCCCGGGTGGGGGGCGTGTGTAGTGGTGGGGTCATCCCGGGTGGGGGGTGTGTGTAGTGGTGGGGTCATCCCGGGTGGGGGGGGGGGGTGTAGTGGTGGGGTCATCCCGGGTGGGGGAGGGGTGTAGTGGTGGGGTCATCCCGGGTGGAGGGGTGAGCTGGGGTGGTGGAGGGTTACCCCAACTTGAAATTTTCCAAAACTCAACGTTAATCATACGCCATATTTCGCACGTGACTCATTAAAGTTAGATGGAGGTTTTTATAATTGCTAAAGAGTTGAACTTAGGCCTACCCTGACCAGCCTATGTCCGTCCCGTACCGCAGACCATTCCCCTACAAATTTGGGTGAAGCTGGCCCCTAGCGTCTGGCCTGCAACTCTGGACAAAGAAACCGGGTGTGTATTGGGGGTAAACTACTGTAAACGGGTCGGAATACAGTTTGGTGTTTGAGGAGCGTCTCGCTCAGTACTTACCTGATAGGTAAGTTGTGAGCGAGAATCAGAATGGGCGGGAATCAACCACCAATGAGTGCCGTTGACCGCACGTGACCGAGGCGAGGTCATCCTGGGTCACCAAGGGAGGGAGAAGGCTGGGGATCAGACCAGAGGAAACCTAGTCTCCGGGAATGTCCAACCCGTCCTCGACTCGAGTCCATTACATCCAGCGGTCGACCCCACACACGCAGTCATAAATTTTAACATGCTGTTCATTCAAAACGGGAATTTTCTCCAATATAAATTATTGGATATATAGGCATAGGTTAGGTTAGATGTTTAGGTTCTGTTGACGATTATTTGTATTTGTAGTACGTGGGTGAAGCATTTACAGCGTTTTGTGGTTGGAACAAAATTCGTGTGCATAGAATCACTTTTGGGTCTTTGTTTGGAGGACGGGCTGGAATGTCTTGTGAACGGCTTCGAACAGTAAATAGCCTCAAATTTCTGTATCGAAGTTAGTATGAACTGTGGAAGTTTTAGATTGTATAACGTTAGTATGAACTAATATATATATATATATATATATATATATATATATATATATATATATATATATATATATATATATATATATATATATATATATATATATATATATATATATATATATATATAATGTATAATATGGATAAAGTTATTATTTAAAAGTGAATACTGTACAGCCATAGACTTCACTGAGCGAAGTGTACATAGGGTATAGATTGTTTGTGCACCCCATCCCCCTGTTTAGATAATACTTCTTGTAACTGTGTGGACCATCGTACGTAATAGACAACTAGATAGTACATTTTGGTACTATTCACTTAATAAGAATCCGGAAAAAATAAAGCTAAAAACCAAACATAAATATTCCTAGGCCTAGTATAGCACATATTTTTACTCATATATTAGGCCTCGGACAGCATGTATTAGGCCTAGGATGGTTATATTAGGCTTTATTAGCAATATAAATACAAAACCTTTTCCGGTTAAAGAGCCTTATACACTCACAGGGGAAAATACGAGGGTACGGCCACTACCCCAAAGAGCCCAATCACCTGGGCTGGACGGTAGAGCGACAGCCTCGCTTCATGCAGGTCGGTGTTCAATTCCCTACCGTCCAATTGGTTGGGCACCATTCCTTTTCCCCGTCCCATCCCAAATCCTTATCCTGACCCCTTCCCAGTGCTATATAGTCGTAATGGCTTGGTGCTTTCTCCCTGATGATTCCGTTCACCCCCAAAGAACACTAATAGGACTGTCAGGACCCAGCCATTAACACGCGTTTGTGTCACACCTGACACCCGGCCGGACCAAGAGGTGTGGTCAGCAGGGTGTGGCTTAGGGTGTGTGAATGTTACAATTGTATGTATCTCTTTCTGGTCGTTATATTAATATTACTTTCTCTTCCAGGTAAGCTGGATGTGCCAGTCCCACGCTGATGATGTTATTTACTCATTCAAGGTGAGTGAACTGAGTACATGAGTAAATCCTGCTCTTACGCTTGCGTCACCAATATTGATTCACCGATGACGTCACTGATACGCCATTTATTACGTCACAACCCGCACAGCGAGGAGCTAATGCAGCATTAAGAGAGTACGAGACCTAGTCTGGATATAGCATTCGTTCACGTCATCAGTGACGTCACTGATGACGGCTGTTAACGGGCGTGTACAGTACTGGAGGAAACAGTACATCAAACTGTTGGCCCACATCTCCAGCGGCTGTCACCGCAGCTCTCCGCCATTTTTATAGCTCTTTGATTGCGTCATATCAAACCATTAGCCCCGCCCAGCTTCCCGCTGTGGCCGCTGATTCGTGGGATGCCCTTGATTGTCCTGGGATCTGGGCGCTGCTGATTGGCGGAGGCTGCGTGATTGTCCACGGATCAGGAGAACGGGATTGGTTAGTCTCGATCAGGCATAGCTGGCATTCGTCCCTTGTTTAAGAGTCAATGTGTTACAGGGGGGTTACAGGGGGTAGTTGATGCTGTATTAGGCTTCTTGTATGTGTGTGTGTACTGCGGCCTGTCCATAGGCTTGGCTATAGGCCACAGGAGCTGCTGGACTAAGCTGATTGCTCGCTTCAGGTACTTCCTCCTGCAGGTGTACTAAAAGTAGCTGGCCTACATCTGACTGCCCCTCCTGTGTGTGTATGTGCCACACACCTGTATGTATATCTGCTCGTGCAGGCTGCCAGGTGTGCAGGGTACACGTCATGGGTGTGCGAGGTCCGGGAGGAGGGACTACTATGGGAGAGGGTGACAGCTAAGGGGTCAGCTCCCACGTGCCTCACTGTTTATGGTTTTTGTGAACGTGTCGTGCTGCCAAGTGGCACCCTTGGCACCCCCCCCCACTGTTTTACCTAACCACTATACTCTCCCCCCCCCACATTCTCCTCCCCCCCCCCCCCCCCCCCCCGCCCCTCAGCTGGCTAGGCACTCACGCCTGTCCACGTGTCTTAGTTTGCAGCCTTGCCAAATGTTGGAGCACTTGCAGCTCTCCACACCTATCCCACACCTGTCCCACACCTGCTCTCCGGTTCTTCCCACGTCTGTGTTTGTAAATACAATGCATTCATTGAATGGTTGTTGTTGTTGTTGTTGTTTAAGATTCAGCTACTGTGAACCAAAAGTTGCAAGTAGCACGGGCTATGGTGAGCCCGTAGTGGACTTACCTGGCACAGGAGCGGGGCTGTAACTGATCGAGTGAATGGTTTAGTTTCCCATTGATATAGGTTGGAGTGATGTGGTGTGGTGGAGTAGAGTGGTGGATAGTTGGTGTCAGCCGGACGTCCTCGCCCCCAGTGCCTCTATTCACCGCCCGGTAGAATACACAAGTGTTTCGCCTATCCACAAACGCACGAACACCCAACAACCCATCTAACCCATCGAGGCCTATCCACAGAAAACGGTAATATTACCGCGCTTTAATTTGTACTAATTCGTCATAATTTTTAACGAATTCGTCGATTCCGTAAAGAATGCGACATGTTAGAGGAGAAGACATGTTGGGCTGTGCCGACTGCTGCACATCCCCCCCTCCTCGCCCTCCCTCACACTTTCCCCCCTCCTCGCCCTCCCTCACACTTTCCCCCCTCCTCCCCCTCCCTCACACTTTCCCCCCTCCTCCCCCTCCTCCCCCTCCTCCCCCTCCCTCACACTTTCCCCCTCCTCCCCCTCCCTCACACTTTCCCCCCCTCCTCCCCCTCCCTCACACTTTCCCCCCTCCTCCCCCTCCCTCACACCTTCCCCCCCTCCTCCCCCTCCCTCACTCCTTCCCCCCTCCTCCCCCTCCCTCACACCTTCCCCCCTCCTCCCCCCTCCCTCACACCTTCCCCCCTCCTCCCCCCTCCCTCACACCTTCCCCCCCTCCTCCCCCTCCCTCACACCTTCCCCCCCTCATCCTACACTCCCCTTCCCCCCTCACGTGACGCCGACCCTCTCCCCATCGCTGCCCCGTCCTCCAGCGCGGCCCTCATGAAGACATTTTCCCGCCTTTATGAGGTGGTGTTACACGAGCAGTTTCCGGAGTGTTGCGGCGGTGGTGAAGGTCAGTGGCGGGGGAAGGGGCAGTGCCGGCTCTGGGAAGGGGATCCTCCGGAGCATGGGATTACATTAAGGAAAGGGAAATAATGAAGTCCTTGACTATTAGCGGGGAAATAATGGGGGAGAAGGTTGTAGAGGATGGCTGAGTGTGTGAGAGGTGAGGGCTGGCGAAGATGAAGATGAAGCCACCCAAAAGGTGGCACGGGCATGAATAGCCCGTAAGTGGTGGCCCTTTTTGAGCCATTACCAGTATCAAGAGCTGATACTGGAGATCTGTGGAGGTGCGAATGCACCCTGCATGACGGGAGATGTCTCCTTTGTGAATGTGTTAAGATGAAGATGAAGCCACCCAAGAGGTGGCACGGGCATGAATAGCCTGTAAGTGGTGGCCCTTTTGAGCCATTACCAGTATCAAGAGCTGATACTGGAGATCTGTGGAGGTGCGACTGCACCCTGCGTGACGGGAGATGTCTCCCGTGTCTGAGAGGGCTGGCGTCCGGGAGGCTGGTGTTAGAGGGGGTAGGTGTGTGGTAGAGGGACGGGGCTGGGCAGTAACTGAGGAGCACACGAGGAAGACAGGAGACATGGTACATTAAGGTGTTGGGAACGTGTAAGTTAGAGTACTTGTGGACCAAGGAGGAAATGCCTGTACTGTACCTGCTACTTGCGCCCTCTTCCTCCCCCTCCCTCGCTACCTCTCACCACCTCCTTCACTCCATGTTAAAACAGTCTTGAACATCAATCACCACAACTACCTTGAGATCACTGGATTGTTTCAAGCGTAGGTTAGACAAACGAAAGAGTTTCGGAGGATATAAATAGCCGCTTTCTATGGGCCACAAGGCCTTCTGCAGTTTCCTTCGATCGTGTGTTACAACAGTGATGGGAGGAGACAAAGGGCAGGCCAGAGGGAGAGGACACCTGGCTCCCGCAGAAGGTGGCTACCAGAGAGCGGGTCGCCGCGGCCCGCAATAAAAGGTGGCGGAGGAACTCTCCATTACTCGTACTTGCCTGCTAATATGACAACACATCCGGGGTTATGGAGTCGTCCCACCGACCAACCAGTAGTTGTGGGGTCTTAATCCCCGCGAGTTACGCCACCGGGGCCACACACACACACGCACGCAACACCAGTAGTTGCGGGGTCTTAATCCTCGCGAGTTACACCACCGTGGCCACACACACACACGCACGCAACACCAGTAGTTGCGGGGTCTTAATCCTCGCAAGTTACACCACCGTGGCCACACACACACACACGCACGCACGCAACACCAGTAGTTGTGGAAGCCACCTCTATCCACAACTGTAAGGCCATGTTTGACAAACAATTCTAGCGTCAGAATAGTTCAACTATAACGCAACACTCAAGAATGCTAGTAGGCGGGGCATTACGTGCTAGACCTCACCTCACCGTAGCCACCTATAGGTAATTACTGATAGGCAAGTTCACCACCAGATCACCATATCTGGAGTGACCTTTGACCCTCGTAGTTGTACCCGGATTGCGCTTCCCACATGGTCCCGCCGGGCGCCATTGTTCTGACGCATGCGCGGATGTGGTCATTATGCAGAGGGTGCACTTGTGCGCTGTCACCCCGCGTGTAATGACTTGTTCGAGGGTAGTTTGGGTCAGCGCTCGTAAACACGATATTTTAATTACCACTTGTAAAGCATAACGAGGGTTTTATTGATATTTTAAGAACAGGCGCTCTGATATGTATGCTAATGTACGCTCGCCTGTATGTAATCTACTTGTGCCTGCAGGCGCCAGCTATTAGCTCTTGGGCCCCGCCTTGCCAACCCTCGGTTGACAAACTGACTCCCGACCCATTTTCTCTTATCATGCCTTGTTATATAGTACACATATCCCCCATATAAGTCTAACGTGTATAAATACTCTCTGGCTGCCTGTCCCCCGACATAATGAATTGTCATTATAAAGGATTCAAAGTGGAGGGGAGAGAGTCTGGGGAGGTGGGACTCAAGAGCTAGTGCTCGACCCCTAGACGCGTGTATAGGAGAGTATGCGCGTAGCCTGCTCTTAATGCTCCACGGAGAATGACCTGGTTACGCATGAAGTCATTTTTGGGTCATCAACTGGTGGCGATCCCTGCATGCCTACTTCTGTCTGGCGCATGGCAGCGGGCGCCACTTTGGTGGTCATATGTGGCAGCGGGCGCCACTTTGGTGGTCATATGTGGCAGCGGGCGCCACTTTGGTGGTCATATGTGGCAGCGGGCGCCACTTTGGTGGTCATATGTGGCAGCGGGCACCACTTTGGTGGTCATATATGGCAGCGGGCACCACTTTGGTGGTCATATGTGGCAGCGGGCACCACTTTGGTGGTCATATGTGGCAGCGGGCACCACTTTGGTGGTCATATGTGGCAGCGGGCGCCACTTTGGTGGTCATATGTGGCAGCGGGCACCACTTTGGTGGTCATATGTGGCAGCGGGCGCCACTTTGGTGGTCATATGTGGCAGCGGGCGCCACTTTGGTGGTCATATGTGGCAGCGGGCGCCACTTTGGAGGTCATATGTGGCAGCGGGCACCACTTTAGTGGTCATATGTGGCAGCAGGCACCACTTTGGTGGTCATATGTGGCTGCGGGCGCCACTTTGGTGGTCATATGTGGCTGCGGGCGCCACTTTGGTGGTCATATGTGGCAGCGGGCACCACCTTGGTGGTCATATGTGGCAGCGGGCGCCACTTTGGTGGTCATATGTGGCTGCGGGCGCCACTTTGGTGGTCATATGTGGCAGCGGGCGCCACTTTGGTGGTCATATGTGGCAGCGGGCACCACCTTGGTGGTCATATGTGGCAGCGGGCGCCACTTTGGTGGTCATATGTGACTGCGGGCGCCACCTTGGTGGTCATATGTGGCAGCGGGCGCCACTTTGGTGGTCATATGTGGCAGCGGGCGCCACTTTGGTGGTCATATGTGGCAGCGGGCGCCACTTTGGTGGTCATATGTGGCAGCGGGCGCCACTTTGGTGGTCATATGTGGCTGCGGGCGCCACTTTGGTGGTCATATGTGACTGCGGGCGCCACCTTGGTGGTCATATGTGACTGCGGGCGCCACCTTGGTGGTCATATGTGACAGCGGGCACCACCTTGGTGGTCATATGTGGCAGCGGGCGCCACTTTGGTGGTCATATGTGGCAGCGGGCGCCACTTTGGTGGTCATATGTGGCAGCGGGCGCCACTTTGGTGGTCATATGTGGCTGCGGGCGCCACTTTGGTGGTCACATGTGTCAACTCTCTGCACATAATATTGGTGATACAGAGCTACCCGCCGGACTCATATAGAACAACGGAGTGTATCTTTGGTGGCCTCTGGCAACGTGAAGGCAATGGCAATGCACCAGCAGGAAAGATATCATTGTTATCATGGGAACATTGAAGGTGAGGGCCGTGCAGTGGGCTGCAACAAACAGTTCTTTTATGTCTCGCCAACCATATTGTGCATTTGATTTTTGTTTAATAAATTAGGCACGGGACTCATTCCGGCTTTGTGGGCCGCGTGATGTGTCCCCGCGACCCCGCGAGGCGCGATATGCAGTGTGCGGCCACTGTGATGGGTGGTGGTGTTGGTTAATGTGTGGGCCCTTACTTTATACCGCCCTGGGGCCGCCTGCAACCTGCGGCCCGCCACCTGCGCCCCGCCACCTGCGGCCCGCCACCTGCGGCCCTCCACCTGCGGCCCGCCACCTGCGCCCCGCCACCTGCGGCCCTCCACCTGCGGCCCTCCACCTGCGCCCCGCCACCTGCGGCCCGCCACCTGCGCCCCGCCACCTGCGGCCCTCCACCTGCGGCCCTCCACCTGCGCCCCGCCACCTGCGGCCCGCCACCTGCGGCCTGTCACCTGTGGCCTGCTATTTGTTCTAAAGCTTAATGAAGCCGTAGCATATGGCAAGGGACGT
The DNA here is from genome assembly GCF_040958095.1 of Procambarus clarkii. NCBI lineage: Eukaryota > Metazoa > Arthropoda > Malacostraca > Decapoda > Cambaridae > Procambarus > Procambarus clarkii. The sequence goes on along the minus strand of NC_091159.1, from coordinate 13,558,652 downwards.
GGCGGGAGTGGCTATGGCAAGAGGGGCGGCGGGAGTGACTATGGCAAGGGACGTGGCGGGAGTGGCTATGGCAAGAGGCGCGGCGGGAGTGACTATGGCAAGGGACGTGGCGGGAGTGGCTATGGCAAGAGGGGCGGCGGGAGTGGCCACTATGGCAGAGGGGCGGCGGGAATGACTATGGCGAGGGACGTGGCGGGAGTGGCTATGACAAGAGGGGCGGCGGGAGTGACTATGGCAAGGGACGTGGCGGGAGTGGCTATGGCAAGAGGGGCGGCGGGAGTGGCCACTATGGCAAGAGGCGCGGCGAGAGTGACTATGGCAAGGGACGTGGCGGGAGTGGCTATGGCAAGAGGGGCGGCGGGAGTGACTATGGCAAGAGGCGCGGCGGGAGTGGCCACTATGGCAAGAGGGGCGGCGGGGGTGGCCACTATGGCAAGAGGCGCGGCTGGAGTGGCCACTATGGCAAGAGGCGCGGCAGGAGTGGCCACTATGGCAAGAGGCGCGGCGGGAGTGGCCACTATGACAAGAGGGGCGGCGGGAATGACTATGGCAAGAGGCGCGGCGGGGGTGGCCACTATGACAAGAGGGGCGGCGGGAGTGGCCACTATGGCAAGAGGCGCGGCTGGAGTGGCCACTATGGCAAGAGGCGCGGCAGGAGTGGCCACTATGGCAAGAGGCGCGGCGGGAGTGGCCACTATGAAAAGAGGCGCGGCGGGAGTGACTATGGCAAGGGACGTGGCGGGAGTGGCTATGGCAAGAGGGGCGGCGGGAGTGACTATGGCAAGAGGCGCGGCGGGAGTGGCCACTATGGCAAGAGGCGCGGCGGGAGTGGCCACTATGGCAAGAGGCGCGGCGGGAGTGGCCACTATGGCAAGAGGCGCGGCGGGAGTGGCCACTATGGCAAGAGGCGCGGCGGGAGTGGCCACTATGGCAAGAGGCGCGGCGGGGGTGACTATGGCAAGAGGGGCGGCGGGAGTGACTATGGCAAGAGGGGCGGCGGGAGTGACTATGGCAAGAGGGGTAGCGGGAGTGACTATGGCAAGGGACGTGGCGGGAGTGGCTATGGCAAGAGGGGCGGCGGGAGTGGCCACTATGGCAAGAGGCGCGGCGGGAGTGACTATGGCAAGAGGGGCGGCGGGAGTGACTATGGCAAGAGGGGCGGCGGGAGTGACTATGGCAAGAGGCGCGGCGGGAGTGACTATGGCAAGAGGGGCGGCGGGAGTGACTATGGCAAGAGGGGCGGCGGGAGTGACTATGGCAAGAGGCGCGGCGGGAGTGACTATGGCAAGAGGCGCGGCGGGAGTGACCACTATGGCAAGAGGCGCGGCGGGGGGGGGGGAGGCGGGAGTGGCCACTATGGCAAGAGGCGCGGCGGGGGGGGGGGAGTGGCCACTATGGCAAGAGGCGCGACGGGGGGGGGAGTCGGGAGTGGCCACTATGGCAAGAGGGGCGGCGGGGGGGGGGAGGCGGGAGTGGCCACTATGGCAAGAAGTGCGGCGGGGGGTGGGGGAGGCGGGAGTGGCCACTATGGCAAGAGGTGCGGCGGGGGGAGGTGGGTGGCCACTATGGCAAGAGGTGCGGCCGGGGGGGGGGTGGCCACTATGGCAAGAGGTGCGGCGGGGGGGGGGGTGGCCACTATGGCAAGAGGTGCGGCGGGGGGGGGGGCCACTATGGCAAGAGGTGCGGCGGGGGGGGGGCACTATGGCAAGAGGGGCGGTGGCGGGGGGGGGTGGCCACTATGGCAAGAGGTGCGGCGGGGGGGGGGGTGGCCACTATGGCAAGAGGTGCGGCGGGGGAAGTGGCCACTATGGCAAGAGGGGCGGCGGGAGTGGCCACTATGGCAAGAGGCGCGGCGGCGGGGGGGGGGGAGTGGCCACTATGGCAAGAGGCGCGGCGGCGGGGGGGGGGAGTGGCCACTATGGCAAGAGGCGCGGCGGGGGGGGGGCGGGAGTGGCCACTATGGCATGAGGCGTGGCGGGGGGGGGGGTGGCCACTATGGCAAGAGGCGGGGGGGGGAGTGGCCACTATGGCAAGAGGCGGGGGGGGGGGACGGGGGGGCCACTATGGCAAGAGGGGCGGCGGGAGTGGCCACTATGGCAAGAGGCGCGGCGGCGGGGGGGGGGGGGAGTGGCCACTATGGCAAGAGGCGCGGCGGCGGGGGGGGGGAGTGGCCACTATGGCAAGAGGCGCAGCGGGGGCGGGGGCGGGAGTGGCCACTATGGCAAGAGGGGCGGCGGGGGGGGGGGGGGGAGTGGCCACTATGACAAGAGGCGGGGGGGGGGAGTGGCCACTATGGCAAGAGGCGCAGCGGGGGCGGGGGCGGGAGTGGCCACTATGGCAAGAGGGGCGGCGGGGGGGGGGGGGGGAGTGGCCACTATGACAAGAGGCGCGGCGGGGGGGGGGGCGGGAGTAGCCACTATGGCATGAGGCGTGGCGGGGGGGGGCCACTATGGCAAGAGGCGGGGGGGGGGGCGGGAGTGGCCACTATGGCAAGAGGCGCGGCGGGCGGGGGGCGGGGGCGGTAGTGGCCACTATGGCAAGAGGAGGGGGGGGGGGCGGGGGTGGCCACCTTGGCCGGGATTATTAAACATAATTACAGTCAAGCTCTGGCAACACTGCGGCAGGAAATGGTGATTGGTAATGATGTATAATAGTTCACATTTGTATGTTTATTGCTGATTGTATTGGTGTATTCTGGCCGACCGCTGTATTCTGGCCGACCTGTATGCTGGCCGACCGCTGTATTCTGACCGACCTGTATGCTGGCCGACCGCTGTATTCTGACCGACCTGTATGCTGGCCGACCGCTGTATTCTGACCGACCGCTGTATTCTGGCCGACCTGTATGCTGGCCGACCATCCGGCCGACTGCGATCGTCTCTACCTGGCCACCCCCCCCCCCCTCAACCCTACCACTCTTCCCCCCCTCTCACTGATTCCCCACTTTTTCAGTCTTTTTTTCCCCCTCTCATGCGGCTGTTTTATGGTTCGCACTAACACTTATTTTCTGCGCTCTTAATTACCTCTCGTGGCTGTTGAGCGCCTTGGCCGCCACGTTGGGTGATTGTAGGTAAAATTGGGTTGATCCTCCACGCCCACTGGTGTTCCCGCCAATTATCCGCTAGGCGCGTCTGGGATCCTCTCGGACGTAGGTTCGAACCCTCATCACGGCCTTTGTGGATTTGTTCACTTATTTACCCGCTAGGGTCCGGCACCGGCCTTCATCTTGTGACGTCACGCGCCTCCTCCACACCTGCTTCAGTACTCCACATTTTGTCTGTTTTCATTAGGTTCTCACTATGGTCGTTAGTAAGAACGGGGTAATGATCGTTTGTAAGTACGGGGTAATGGTCGTTAGTAAGGGGTAATGGATGTTTGTAAGTAAGGGGCAATGGATGTTTGTAAGTAAGGGGGCAGTGGACGTTTGTAAGTAAGGGGACAGGGACGTATGTAAGTAAGGGGACAGGGACGTATGTAAGTAAGGGGCAGAGGACGTATGTAAGTAAGGGGCAGAGGACGTAAGTAGTAAAGGGCAGTGGACGTGTGCAAGTAAGGGGCAATGGACGTTTGTAAGAACGACGCAGTGAGCGTTGATATGAACCTCGCGGTGAACGTTCGTACGAACGTCACGAGAAACGTTTGTCAGCGCGGCACGAGGAGGTCCGGACCACGTGGTTGTGTTGTGCCTGCCAGGGCTGTGACGTCACGGGGTGTTTACATATACGGGGTGATGAGCGCCGTGGGTGTTAAGCTTGTCGTGGGCCGCCATTGTGCGCCCCGGCCGCCAGGGGCTTTGGGCTTTGTGGGCGCACATTACGCTACATCTGAGCGCATATTAGCGCATGTGTTGGAGCCTTTGTGTCCCCGACTAATGTTTAGTGTGGGGGGGGGGGAAAGTGAGAGGTGCCGTGAGGTGTAGCTCAATCCCGTTCTCTTGCCCACTACGTCGCATATCGTACGGAGCTGTGAACGGTTAACCCGTTAATAATGGTATTGATAATTACAAGAATATTATCGTTTTCTATTCATCGGCCTCGGTGGGTTAGGTGGGTTGCTTGGGTTGTTTTTGTTTGGTTTGGTAAAACAGTTGAATGTTTTACTGAGCGGTGCATGAAGAGAGCGCGCGTTCTCCCTGTGCGGTGTGAGCGCCCTCTGGCTGCTCCCACTAAACTCCCCAACCACAAACTGCGCGCGCGCGCACTTGAACACCGCTGCTTGATAAAGACCTCAGTAGTATCCTAATATATATAATGTACTGTAGCTTAATAAGCACATGCCCCCGGGGGTGGCTGACTCCCCCTGTGGTCCAGGAAACGTTTTTTAGTGGCAGTTGTTGTCGTGTGTTTCACGGGGAGTTTGTGCGTCTCGCAAAGTGGCCCTGGATGTGGCCTAAAATTTGCCGCTTTAAGGGTTTTAGGGAAAGATGTTTGTTGTGGCCGAGTCGTGCTGTTTGTGTACGTTTGGGTGTCCCTAATTTGGTGGTGTGTGTGTACTGCCTTGTTGGGCTTGCGGGGGTTGAACTTCGGCCCTTTGGGTCCCGCCTCTCAACTGTCAGTCAATCGACTGAATTTTTTTTCCACACACGCACCAAGGAAGTAGCCCGTAGCAGCTGTCTAACTCCCAGGTACCTATTTACTGCTAAATGAACAGAGGCATCAGGGTGGAAGAAACTCTGCCCACTTGTTTCTGCCTCCGCCGGTGATCGAACCCAGACCCTTAGAACTACGAATACCGAACGCTGTCCACTTAGCCGTCAGGCCCCATGTGTGTGCTTTTGGAGACCTCGCAGCGACAAGTGTATTTTTACCCGTTTTTACCTGGACATTTGACTTTATTGGACTAAACGGTAAAGCGATGGGGTCGCTTCTTGCGGGTCGGTGTTCAATCCCCGACCGTCCAAGTGGTTGGGCACCGTTCCTTCCCTCAGTCCCATCCCAGATCCTTATCCTCATACCCCTTCCAAGTGCTATATTGTCGGAGGCCCTCGGGATCCTCGTGGGTGCACTAGCACTCCAGGTTGCAAGCCTTTTACCATGTCGTGGTACAGTTGACTAGAGCGCGTCTGGGAACACTTGCCGCATGGGTTCGAATCCTCATCACGGCCCTTGTGGATTTGCTCAATCATATTATTGTTGATGGTGCGAGGTATACCTTGGTATGCTTCGATCACAGCCGATCAATGGGGGTATACCCGATCCTACCTGAGGTTACCTTGACTGATCTACCTAAAGGTATTCTAAGAGTAAGAATGGTTTACTCTGACTTACTTATTTTAGGGAATAGTAAGGAGTCTTGGAGAGGTGGTATTACTGCCGTGGGAATCTTGGAGAGGTGGTATTACTGCCGTGGGGGGCTTGGAGAGGGGGTATTACTGCCGTGGGAGTCTTGGAGAGGTGGTATTACTGCCGTGGGAGTTTTGGAGAGGTGGTATTACTGCCGTGGGAGTCTTGGAGAGGTGGTATTACTGCCGTGGGAGTCTTGGAGAGGTGGTATTACTGCCGTGGGAGTCTTGGAGAGGTGGTATTACTGCCGTGGGAGTCTTGGAGAGGTGGTATTACTGCCGTGGGAGTCTTGGAGAGGTGGTGTTACTGCCGTGGGAGTCTTGGAGAGGTGGTATTACTGCCGTGGGAGTCTTGGAGAGGAGGTAATCCCGCCGTGGGAGTCTTGGAGAGGAGGTAATCCCGCCGTGGGAGTCTTGGAGAGGAGGTAATCCCGCCGTGGGAGTCTTGGAGAGGGGGTAATCCTGCCGTGGGAGTCTTGGAGAAGGCTTAATCCTGCCGGTGGGAGTCTTGGAGAGGGTAATCCTGCCGTGGGAGTCTTGGAGAGGGTAATCCTGCCGTGGGAGTCTTGGAGAGGGTAATCCTGCCGTGGGAGTCTTGGAGAGGAGGTAATCCTGCCGTGGGAGTCTTAGGGAGGAGGTAATCCCGCCGTGGGAGTCTTGGAGAGGTGGTGTTACTGCCGTGGGGGGCTTGGAGAGGGGGTAATCCTGCCGTGGGAGTCTTGGAGAAGGCTTAATCCTGCCGGTGGGAGTCTTGGAGAGGGTAATCCTGCCGTGGCAGTCTTGGAGAGGAGGTAATCCTGCCGTGGCAGTCTTGGAGAGGGGGTTAATCCTGCCGTGGTAATCTTGGAGAGGGGGTTAATCCTGTCGTGGCAGTCTTGGAGAGGGGGGTAATCCTGCAGTGGCAGTCTTGGAGAGGGGGTTAATCCTGCCGTGGCAGTCTTGGAGAGGAGGTAATCCTGCCGTGGGAGTCTTGGGGAGGAGGTAATCCTGCCGTGGGAGTCTTGGGGAGGAGGTAATCCTGCCGTGGGAGTCTTGGAGAGGGGGTTAATCCCGCCGTGGGAGTCTTGGAGAGGGGGTAATCCTGCCGTGGGAGTCTTGGAGAGGGGGTTAATCCTGCCGTGGGAGTCTTGGAGAGGGGGGTAATCCTGCCGTGGGAGTCTTGGAGAGGGGGTTAATCCTGCCGTGGGAGTCTTGGAGAGGGGGTAATCCTGCCGTGGGAGTCTTGGAGAGGGGGTTAATCCTGCCGTGGGAGTCTTGGAGAGGGGGTAATCCTGCCGTGGGAGTCTTGGAGAGGGGGTTAATCCTGCCGTGGGAGTCTTGGAGAGGGGGTTAATCCTGCCGTGCGCGCCTCGTTCGTCAGATCCGGGCGGCGGGAAGCGACAGGCGGCCGTCATTACTCCATTATTACTCTTGCTCCAACTATTATTACCTCGGGAATTATCCTATAAATTATATGATAAATTATACTAATGTGGACCTGGAGGCTGGTGGGTGGAGCAGGCTCCAGTTTGTGGTCGGCCGCCATACTCCTGTTCACCGTGTGTGTGTACTCACCTAGTTGTGTTTGCGGGGGTTGAGCTCTGGCTCTTTGGTCTCGCCTCTCAACTGTCAATCAACAGGTGTACAGATTCCTGAGCCTATCGGGCTCTGTCATATCTACACTTGAAACTGTGTATGGAGTCAGCCTCCACCACATCACCCCCTAATGCATTCCATTTGTCAACCACTCTGACACTAAAAAAGTTCTTTCTAATATCTCTGTGGCTCATTTGGGCACTCAGTTTCCACCTGTGTCCCCTTGTGTTAAATAGACTGTCTTTATCTACCCTATCAATTCCCTTCAGAATCTTGAATGTGGTGATCATGTCCCCCCTAACTCTTCTGTCTTCCAGCGAAGTGAGGTTTAATCCCCGTAGTCTCTCCTCGTAGCTCATACCTCTCAGCTCGGGTACTAGTCTGGTGGCAAACCTTTGAACCTTTTCCAGTTTAGTCCTATCCTTGACTAGATATGGACTCCATGCTGGGGCTGCATACTCCAGGATTGGCCTGACATATGTGGTATACAAAGTTCTGAATGATTCTTTACACAAATTTCTGAATGCCGTTCGTATGTTGGCCAGCCTGGCATATGCCGCTGATGTTATCCGCTTGATATGTGCTGCAGGAGACAGGTCTGGCGTGATATCAACCCCCAAGTCTTTTTCCTTCTCTGACTCCTGAAGAATTTCCTCTCCCAGATGATACCTTGTATCTGGCCTCCTGCTCCCTACACCTATCTTCATTACATTACATTTGGTTGGGTTAAACTCTAACAACCATTTGTTCGACCATTCCTTCAGCTTGTCTAGGTCTTCTTGAAGCCTCAAACAGTCCTCTTCTGTTTTAATCCTTCTCATAATTTTAGCATCGTCCGCAAACATTGAGAGAAATGAATCGATACCCTCCGGGAGATCATTTACATACATCAGAAACAAGATAGGACCGAGTACAGAGCCCTGTGGGACTCCACTGGTGACTTCACGCCAATCGGAGGTCTCACCCCTCACCGTAACTCTCTGCTTCCTATTGCTTAGATACTCCCTTATCCACTGGAGCACCTTACCAGCTACACCTGCCTGTCTCTCCAGCTTATGTACCAGCCTCTTATGCGGTACTGTGTCAAAGGCTTTCCGACAATCCAAGAAAATGCAGTCCGCCCAGCCCTCTCTTTCTTGCTTAATCTGTGTCACCTGATCGTAGAATTCTATCAAGCCTGTAAGGCAAGATTTACCCTCCCTGAACCCATGTTGGCGATTTGTCACGAAGTCCCTTCTCTCCAGATGTGTTACCAGGTTTTTTTCTCACGATCTTCTCCATCACCTTGCATGGTATACAAGTCAAGGACACTGGCCTGTAGTTCAGTGCCTCTTGTCTGTCGCCCTTTTTGTATATTGGGACCACATTCGCCGTCTTCCATATTTCTGGTAGGTCTCCCGTCTCTAGTGACTTACTATACACTATGGAGAGTGGCAAGCAAAGGGCCTCTGCACACTCTTTCAGTACCCATGGTGAGATCCCATCTGGACCAACAGCCTTTCTAACATCCAGATCCAGCAGGTGTCTCTTGACCTCCTCTCTCGTAATTTCGAACTCCTCCAAGGCCGCCTGGTTTATCTCCCTTTCTCCTAGCACAGTGACCTCACCCTGTTCTATTGTGAAGACCTCCTGGAACCTCTTGTTGAGTTCCTCACACACCTCTCTGTCATTCTCTGTATACCTGTCCTCGCCTGTTCTAAGTTTCAATACCTGTTCTTTCACTGTTGTTTTCCTTCTGATGTGACTGTGGAGTAGCTTTGGTTCGGTCTTGGCTTAGTTTGCTATATCATTTTCAAAATTTTTCTCTGCTTCTCTTCTCACCCTGACGTACTCATTCCTGGTTCTCTGGTATCTCTCTCTCTGCTTTCTGGTGTTCTGTTATTCCGGAAGTTCCTCCACGCCTTTTTGTTCAGTTTCTTCGCTTCCATACATGCCCTATTATACCATGGAGTCTTCTGTTGCTTCTCGCATTTTTCCCTTTGGGCCGGGATGAACCTGTTTACTGCCTCCTGGCACTTTTGGGTAACATAGTCCATCATACCCTGTACAGACTTGTCTCTGAGGTCTGTGTCCCAAGGTATTTCACTTAGGAAACTTCTCATCTGTTCATAATTGCCCTTTCGGTATGCCAGCCTTTTGATTCCTAGTTCTTTTTGGGGGGAGATAAGTCCTAGCTCTACAAGGTACTCAAAGTTCAATACACTGTGGTCACTCATTCCCAAGGGCGCTTCCATCTTAACTTCCCTTATATCCCATTCATTTAGGGTAAATATCAAATCAAGCATTGCTGGTTCATCTTCTCCTCTCATTCTTGTTGGTTCTTTGGTGTGCTGGCTTAGAAAGTTTCTTGTTGCCACGTCCAGCAGCTTAGCTCTCCATGTTTCTGGTCCTCCATGTGGGTCTCTGTTCTTCCAATCTATCTTCCCATGGTTGAAGTCTCCCATAATTAGTACTCCAGATCCATTCCTGCTAGCAACAGAAGCTGCTCTTTCTATTATGTTAATGGTGGCCATGTTGTTTCTATCATATTCCTGTCTAGGTCTTCTGTCATTTGGTGGTGGATTATATATGACTGCGACTATAATTTTTTTCCCTCCATTTGTTACAGTACCTGCTATGTAGTCACTGAAACCTTCACAGCCCTGAATATCCATCTCCTCAAAATCCCAGCCTTTTCTTACCAGCAGAGCTACACCACCCCCACCTCTTCCTTCCCTCTCTTTCCTCATAACATTATAGTCCTGTGGGAACACTGCATTTGTTACCGTTTTCGTGATCTTTGTTTCTGTGAGTGCTATTATGTCTGGGTTTTCCTCTAGTACCAGTTCTCCAAGCTCATTTGCTTTATTTGTAATTCCATCTATGTTAGCGTACATCGCTTTGAGGTTCACTTTCTTCTGTCCCATCTCAACTCGCCTCCTTGGTGAGTGTTCTGCTGGTGGGGGAGGCTGTTCCATGGGTGTGAGGACCTGTGTGTGTGTGTGTGTGTGTGTGTGTGTGTGTGTGTGTGTGTGTGTGTGTGTGTGTGTGTGTGTGTGTTTGTTGTCGTTGCTGCTTGTTTCGGTGGCGGGGGTCGGGGAGGGGGTGGTGAGTCTTCTGTATTTGCTTGTTGAGTCCTTTGTTTGTTGTTCGCGTGGTATTGGTGACTTTGTATCTGTTTTTTTTTTTGTGCTTGCGTTTCATGTGCTCGTTATATATGTGTTTTTTTGGTGTGTTTTTTGTTTCGTGTTTGTTGTGTTTTTCACCTGCTGTGGGTTTGTTTCTCTTGTGTTTTTGTGGTCGACTAACATCAAGACCGGCATTAATCCTCAGGTTATGCTCGTTCACACTGCTGAAATTATCTTAGGTCATGGACCACAACGGACGGTCCATGGAAGACTGTCAAGAGGTCCATGGAAGACTGTCAAGAGGGCCATGGAACTAATTGAACTAATTGTATTGAACTCCCAGAAAATAAGAACCACTCACCTGAGTGCTGAACTGACTGACTAACTCTCTTCGTCGACACGAAGCTTTAACTGTGAAGAACAATGCTGGAATTGTGTACTCACCTAGTTGTGCTTGCGGGGGTTGAGCTCTGGCTCTTTGGTCCCGCCTCTCAACTGTCAATCAACATGTGTACAGGTTCCTGAGCCTATTAGGCTCTATCATATCTACACTTGAAACTGTGTATGGAGTCAGCCTCCACCACATCACTTCCTAATGCATTCTATTTGTCAACCACTCTAACACTAAAAAAGTTCTTTCTAATATCTCTGTGGCTCATTTGCGCACTCAGTTTCCACCTGTGTCCCCTTGTGCGTGTTCCCCTTGTGTTAAACAGCCTGTCTTTATCAACCCTGTCGATTCCCTTGAGGATCTTGTGTGTGTGTGTGTGTGTGTGTGTGTGTGTGTGTGTGGAAACAGCCAGGAGTTACCTAAAACTAGTAGCAGCAATGACTATTTGGTCTATTTTGTTAGCTATCTATTTTATGGTAAGGGTCCACAGGTGAGAACGTGGTTGTAGAGTTCTATCCGTCTCTCCGTCTTGCCTTCCGTCTGTCCGTCTTGCCTTCCGTCTCTCCATCGTGCCTTCCGTCTCTCCGTCGTGCCTTCCGTCTCTCCGTCGTGCCTTCCGTCTCTCCGTCGTGCCTTCCGTCTCTCCGTCGTGCCTTCCGTCTCTCCGTCGTGCCTTCCGTCTCTCCGTCGTGCCTTCCGTCTCTCCGTCGTGCCTTCCGTCTCTCCGTCGTGCCTTCCGTCTCTCCGTCGTGCCTTCCGTCCGCTCTAGCACTCTACCCGTCATTATATACTTTTCATAATGACGCTATTTGCATTCTCATCACTGTGCATTGAAAATTATTTGCATGTTGGAGGGCTGGAGGCGACCACAGCGGCTGGCGACGACGGGGGTGGTGGTGATGGTGGGGGGGGGGGAGTCGTTGTGGGTGGTAATGGTGGTCATGGTTAGAGGTGGTTGTGGTAGTGGCAGGGGGGTTATGGTGGAGGGGGGTCGTTGAGGGTGGTAATGCTGGTGGTCGTGGTTAGAGGTAATGGTGGTGGCAAGTGAGTCGTGTTGGTGGTCGTGGCGATAGGTAAATGTAGCGGTGATTTTAATTTTCCTAAACCACAGCAATTTTTACCTTGAGGTCTATAGTTTAAGACAAAGGGATATGGACCTTCTGGTATCATATCGCCCCATGTAATTTTGGGGTCGAGTCTGCTGTAGTGATAAGTGCCAAGGTGACCCTTATTGTAGCGAACCATCGTGTGGGGGCCGTAGGGTCGAGGGTGCCAGGTTGGGGAGTGCCAGAATGGACCTTGGGTGCGGGGCGGGAAATCCTTCTCGTGTATGGTATTAGATCTGTTTCCTGTTTTGTTAACGGCCGAGGGTTCCTTAATGGCTTGCCCTCTCGTACCCAGATCCTGCAACTGGTGCCCCTGCCTTGGCACTCCCTTGGCCTTGCCTCGGCACTCCCTTGGCCCTGCCTTGGCCTTGGCACTGCCTTGGCCCTCTCTGCCCTGTCTTCCCGTGGTCCTGGCCTGCTGTGCTGCCTGCCCGCGTTCTTCCCGCCCTTTCTGTCTTTCCTTCTACTTTACCATTTCTTTTTCTCTCCTTTCTCACTGTATCTTTCTCTATCACGCTCAGTGTTTCTTGTTTATTTTAATATCTCGTCTCCCCTACTCCCATTCCATCGGCCCCTTCTTTTCCGTCTTATGCCATCCGTCCCTCCACCTGTCCTCATCCATCTATCGTTCTGTCCGTCCCTCTGAAACCCCTCATGCTCTATCCATTCCTACTCTATCCACTACTCTACCAACCGTTTCTACCATCCATCTGTTCCCTCTCTCCCATTACCCCCATCCCTCCACCAAGACCATCCCATTCAATCCTCCTCTTGCCTCGTTTACCTATTGTCGGTTCTGGTAATGACCGGCAAGGCTGTTGCTGGCAGCAGTTCGCACGTCCACGTTTCCATTACAACCCGACTGATCCGGTACTTGAATATATAACATTTCGTTCCGAAAATATATCCTATACTTGGTGGAAGGTGGATGACAGGCCGTGAACCTCTGATGTTCTCTGTGCCTAGGGCTCCTATGCCCTTCATTGGCTCTATACTGCTCTTTTGCCTCCAGCAAGGTGTTATTTTGTCGTGTAAATGTGGAGCCTGGCCTCCAGTGTCTTCCATGTAAATATTTGATACCTGCTTGATGGGGTTCTGGGAGTTCTTCTACTCCCCAAGCCCGACTCGAGGCCAGGCTTGATTTGAGATTGCTTGGTCCAACAGGCTGTTGCTTAGTGCAACAGGTTGTTGCTTGATCCAACAGGCTGTTGCTTGGTCCAACAGGCTGTTGCTTGGTCCAACAGGTTGTTGCTTGGTCCACCAGGCTGTTGCTTGGAGCGGCCCACAGGCCCACATACCCACCATAGCCTCTCTCCTCTCCTTCCCAGAGTGTCCATTTTGAAAGTCTGAGACGGTCACGATTATTTATGTGTTGTGTCTGTGTCAATGAGTTCTCTCTGCTCTCTTGTGTGTTTCTATTCCAGCTGTCTCTTCTGCTTGGCAAAGAGAAGGGAGTATGGAGCAGTATTTGAGGCGGGAAGGCACCAGTGGTTGTAAAAGCAGGAGCATATAGTGACCATCTCTTGACCAGAAGGTTTTGTTTGGTATTCCATTCTTATCTTCATCTGTTGCTGGTCATAGACTTAGTGTGTGTGTGCGTGTACTCACATAGAGGTGCTTGTTGGGTCGAGCTAGGCTCCTGGTCCCCGCCTTCCCAACATTCTTAGATTAATGCAATGACTCATTGCTCACCCGTTTATCATATTTACATAACAAATTTGGAATAGAGTTAGCTTCAACAACTTCTGCATCTAACCTATTCTATTTATTGACAGCCCCAACACTGGAAAGGTTCTTCCTGATGTCTCTATACTCATTTGAATCTCCAGTTTCCATCTATAACTCCTTGTTCTGTTGTTCCTAGATTTGAACACCGCTGCTTTGTCTAATTTGTCAATTTCCCTTATAATCTTATATGTTGTTATCATGTCCCCCTTATCTCTCCTTTCCTCCAGTGTAGTATTGTGCGTGTGCACAGGGCGTGGATGATGGCTGGTTGCGTGCTGGAGGCGAGGCTTGGCGATCCCCGGAAAATATTTTATATCCTTGTGATCTATTTGGAACGATTGTTGGAAAAATAACTGCTGGCCTAGGGTGTGGGGGAGAATGTGGGCCGTGGGCGTGGGCGGGAGTGTAGGCCGTGGGTGTGGGCGGGAGTGTAGGCCGTTGGAGTGGGCGGGAGTGTAGGCCGTGGGAGTGGGCGGGAGTGTAGGCCGTGGAAGTGGGCGGGAGTGTAGGCCGTGGGAGTGGGCGGGAGTGTAGGCCGTGGGAGTGGGCGGGAGTGTAGGCTGTGGGTGTGGGCGGGAGTGTAGGCCGTTGGAGTGGGCGGGAGTGTAGGCCGTGGGAGTGGGCGGGAGTGTAGGCCGTGGAAGTGGGCGGGAGTGTAGGCCGTGGGAGTGGGCGGGAGTGTAGGCCGTGGGAGTGGGCGGGAGTGTAGGCCGTGGGAATGGGCGGGAGTGTAGGCCGTGGGATTGGGCGGGAGTGTAGGCCGTGCGAGTGCCGTGGGCAGATACATTAAGCTATGGATGCTGGAGGATGCCAACAGTGGTCATGGCTCGTGTGTGTCCGCCGTCTCACAGGGAGAGAGGAAGAGAGATGCATTGGCTCTACACACACCCCTTACCAACTCTTAATTATTTCCACCTCTACGTCCGAACGACACAGAGTCGAGAATACCGTGCCGGGTTACGCTGTCTCACCGCCGACGAGGGGGGAAGGTTGGGGGGGGGGGTCCATCCAGTCTCCCTGGCAAGCAATTCTTGCTCTTATCGCCTCCCGCCGTAGATCCCACCGTTGCCTGGCGTGACCACAGGTGATTGAGTTGTTAAGAGACGGCCGGCTGTTCTGCTTCCCTTTTCACGGAATTCCCGCATGTAATCTTACCTTCCGGAGGACTTAGTGCAACTTGCCAGGGTTGAGGTGGTTGGGCAAGACTTGGGGGGGGGAGGTCACCTCTAACCCCCATTCTTGTCCTGGCTACTCTACTGATCCACTACTCTGTTTAGTCTTGCATAATACACCTCTTATTATTCACGCACTAGATTGAATTCGCCTATTCATTCTTTGCTTAATTATTTATTTATCCACATATTAATTCATATTCATTCATGTATTGTCATTCATTCATATATTAATTCATTGAACAATTTCGCAAGGGCCGTGACGAGGTCTCGAACTTACATCCGAGAGGATCCCAGACGCTGCCTTAATCGAGAACAAATCCCCTTTTGGATTTGTTCATTTGATGCATCACGCTATTGTGATTTCTGTGTGTTATTAGTTCATTATTTTTTAATAATATATATATATATATATATATATATATATATATATATATATATATATATATATATATATATATATATATATATATGTCGTACCTAGTAGCCAGAACGCACTTCTCAGCCTACTATGCAAGACCCGATTTGCCTAATAAGCCAAGTTTTTTTGAACTAATATATTTTCTCAAATTTTTTTCTTATGAAATGATAAAGCTACCAATTTCATTATGTATGAGGTCATTTTTTTTATTGGAGTTAAAATTAACGTAGATATATGACCGAACCTAACCAACCCTACCTAACCTAACCTAACCTAACCTATCTTTATAGGCTAGGTTAGGTTAAGTAGCCGAAAAAGTTAGGTTAGGTTAGGTAGGTTAGGTTGTCGAAAAACAATTAATTCATGAAAACTTGGCTTATTAGGCAAATTGGGCCTTGCATAGTAGGCTGAGAAGTGAGTTCTGGCTACTAGGTACGACATATATATATATATATATATATATATATATATATATATATATATATATATATATATATATATATATATATATATATATTATTAAATATGACCGAAAAAATAAGATTAATAATTCTAACACGAATTTTCTCAATATTTCTTATGTTTCTTTTCACTGTCGATGGTAATTGAAAAATCAATTCTCCAAAATTCATTTTTATTTCTAGTCTGATGCGACACTTGAACGCGTTTCGTAATAACTTATTACATTTTCAAAGACTTTAGTTTACACACACAACTATAACCTGCAAACACTAAACAGAGTTCGACTATGCTATCATTTACACAGCTTTCATCTTATATACCCGCATTTGGGTGAGGAGATATGTTACAACAGTTTTGGATGAGGTGAACAAAACTTTCAACACAAGATAGAGCAAACTTTCAACACAAGACAGAACACGGTGCAATGGGTATAAATTGGATAAATTATAGGGAAAAATGGAAGTAACTGCAAAGGGCCTATTGACCCATATTTCTTGATGCTTCTATATTGGTGCGGAGTCTTGAAGTGGGTAGAATATAGTTGTGCATTAATTGGCTGTTGGTTGCTGGTGTTGACTTCTTGATGTGTAGTGCCTCGCAGACGTCAAGCCGTCTGCTATCGCTGTATCTATCGATGATTTCTGTGTTGTTTGTTAAAACTTCTCTTGTGATGGATTGGTTGTGGGAAGAGATTATATGTTCCTTAATGGAGCCCTGTTGCTTATGCATCGTTAATCGCATTAATTGGTGGGGGGAGTGTAGGGGGGGGAGTGTAGGGGGGGGAGTGTAGGTGGGGAGGAGTGTAGGGGGGGAGTGTAGGTGTGGGGATTGTAGGTGTGGGGGAGTGTAGGTGGGGGAAGTGTAGGTGGGGGGAAGTGTTGGTGGGGGGGGGGAGTGTTGGTGGAAGTCTTTAGCGAGCGGGGGTGTGAAAGAGATCCCGGGGTTCCTTCTTCAGGTAAAGAATGAGTTGTGGACCTCCCTATCTATTGTATATTTATACCGGGAATGTTTGTGTCTGTCTGGTCAAAGTTGGAGGTCAGACGCTAGGGGCTAGTCTCACCCAAATTTGCAAGGGGAATGGTCTGGGATCCGGGACGGACATAGGCTGGTCGGGGTAGGCCCAAGTCAAATGGTTCAAGGCATATAGCCTGTGATCCTACACCTCCCGGGCGATGTTCATCAAGTTGGAAATAAAATAGATGTGTTATTTTTTGTTTAAATTTGGACCGCTATAGCAGGTGAAGGAGCACTAGTACCGCCACTAGCAGAACACCTGCAGCCCTAGTAGCAGTAGCAGTAGCAGCAACTGTAGCAGTAGCAGTAGCAGCAACTGTAGCAGTAGCAGTAGCAGCAACTGTAGCAGTAGCAGTAGCAGTAGCAGCAACTGTAGGAGGGATAAGTGCAACAAGAGCAGCAACAAGAGCAGTAGAGGAACAGTAACGTGATCACGGCCGCTGCAGCTGGCGCCTTTCCCGCCATCACTCTTATCTCTTGCCCTCCTCCTTCCACCCCCCCCTCCCCTCTCCCCACACCGTCGCCATGTGCCCCCCCTTCCCCTCGGAGCCTCCCTCATCTCCCCCTCCTCCCCCTCTTCCTCATTCCCTTCCTTCCTCAGTCTTCCTCATCTATACCTGCCTCAATCAATTGTCTTCGTTTCACCCTCACCCCGCCATCATTCCCCGCCTCCACCTCACCAGCCAATTACAATTGGTTCTTATTTATTTCGATTTGATTGTTGCCAATTCATAGTTGTTCATTTTCCTTGTTGTCCCGTAGCTTTTTCTCTCATCCCCTCCCTCACCCCCTCTTACCCCCTCCCTCACCCCCTCTCATCCCCCTCCCTTATCCCCTCCCATACCCCCTCCCTCACCCCCTCCCATACCCCCTCCCTCAACCCCCCCCCCCCGTCTCAAATGTTCAGTATAATGAGGTAATAAAGTGCACTTGTAGACAAGAAAGTGCTAAACCTATAGAGGGGTCTCTGAGCACTCTGAATGTTCACTCTGGAAGGGATTCGCCAGAGCGTCCACCGCTCAACATCCTCCAAGATCACTTCCCTAATCTACAGTATTAAACAAAGCGCGTCACCGCCTCCTAAACGAGTTAGGCGGCGGTGACCGATACACAGCCTAGCCAGAGTCGTTTCCCATCATCTCTTACGGAAGACGGAGGAAGGTCAACGTAGAAAGGTCACTCTATAAGAGCACCCAGTTTATTGTCCAACGACCCTGCCTATGGTCGCGGATTGCAGAATGAATGATTGGATGGAAATCTGAATAATGAATCTCTTTCCGGGGAACGTTGTAAGAATGTGGCAAGCACGAATGGTCCTCCTTCGCGGCGGTGTGTCCACAAGTCTATTGACGGTAACACCAGTATGGCAGGAACCATAGGAGCACTTAGGAGATTAGAAGCGACCAGTATTGGGTTGCCACACGATGCATAGGGGATAATTATCATTGTTTTTGTATAATTCATTTGTGTCGGGGGGACAGGAAGCCAGAGTGTATTCATACACGTTAGCCTTATATCGAGGTTGTCCCAAAAGGTCGAATTACTGACCCCGCCCAGGATGCAACCCCACTACAAGCTGGCTAACTCCCGAGGTCCTACTTACTGCTAGGTGAACAGTCCCATTAGGTGCAAGGAAATTTGCTCAACTATTTCTGTCCCGCCTGGGATTCGAACCCGGAATTCGGGATTGTGAGTGGAGAAGGAAGCCGTCGTGTACTAGCGGGACCTAGAAAGACTGGAGAGCCATGACGGCAGTGCGAGCCTCCACCACACTGACGCAGGAACGTTGACGCACACACCAGCTGGCGATGGTCGTGCGTCATGGTCATACGTCATGCATATGGACGTACAGACGAGGGTGTATACAGTCCCACTCTGAAGAAGCTTACAGCCACTTTGACTGGACGGTAGAGCGACAGTCTCGCTTCATGCAGGTCGGCGTTCAATCCCCGGTCATCAAGGTGGTTGGGCACCATTCCTTCCCCCTGTCCCATCCCAAATCCTTATCCTGACCCCTTACCAGTGCTGTAAAGTTGTAATGGCTTGGCGTTTTGTATTATTATTATTATCTGAAGAAGCTTCTATAACTCGGCTGAGAAATAATCCATTTCAAGCGTCTGTGTCTCTCCTCACACCTTCTTTCCTCGCAAGTCTCTTCTTAAATTATAAAAAAAGCACAAAAACAGTAAATATTTATTATCGCTGTGTATTATGCACCTGGACCGTTCTCGAGGTATCCGGATAAGTAGATGAGGATGTTCAGATTGTGTGGCCGAGCTGCACTTACCTTGTAGTGGGTTCAGGTCGAACTGTAGCGCCGGGGTCAAGTTCTCTTGCTTCTCGACATATTTAGTTTGATGTATAATAACCACAGTTACAAAACTACTTAGATTCTGTGACACTTGTCCACTCAACCAGCAGATAACTAGAGCGAATGAAAATAATCTGGATCTGATCTCCACAAACAATGAAGAAATAATCAGGGACATTACTTTCTCAGATCAACCTGTTCTCTTAAAAATAACGTCGCTTTTGGCCGTTTGCCAGTATGGCCGAAAGTGGATGTAATTTGAAAATGAAAAAACAAATGAAAATAAATTTGGGATTTTTTTTTTTCAACAACAGTAAGTTAAGGGTCCTCTGATAGGTTAGGTGGGCAGGAAATTCTCAAAAAGTTTCAAAACGTTATGAAAAACGTTAATTGAAAGTTTCCTCTTCTAACCTTACCGAGTAAGCCGGACGACTCAAACAGAAAACGGGACCTTACGTCACTTTTGTGAGTCGATTTCATTTCAAATTACGTCCAAATTTGGCCATAGCGCGCATACGAGCCAAAAGTGACGTTATTTTTAAGAGGACGGGTTGCTCAGATACCACGCACTCAGATCACAAGCTCATTGAAGTGCAACCCAACATTAATACTCGTAATAGGTTTAAAAAGGAGGAGTGGAGGGTGAGTGTGGAGGACGAGTGGGGGGGGAAGAGGGGTGAGAGGATGAGGGGAAGAGGGCACCTGGGCACCTCCTGGTACCCCTACTAATAATATATACGTGGAAAACACTGGAGGTTATCTATCTTGAGATTATCTTCTTGGAGGGCCACGTCCCGAATTTGTACACGAAAAATAATAACATTCTGGAGTGAACGATATGGCAGGAAATGCAGAATAGAGCCAGTGAAGAGTAGATGGAGCCAGAGGCACCATCAGAGAACACTGTCTGAACATCACTGGTCCGCGGTTGTTCTGTGTCCTCCCAGCAAGCACAAGACATATTGCTGGAACAAAAGGGAATTTTGTCTTAGACATCCGGGACTCTTGCAAGAAGTCCCGGATATGTCGGCGTGCGGGCCACTTCAATCAAGAGGCTGTTGGATCAACCTAGCACAAGCCCGGCCCCAGACTAGGCTTGGGGAGTAGAAAGACTACCAGAACCCATTCCAGGGATCATTCAGGGGTCAGTATTCAACAAAGCATTTACGGAAACACTTACGAAACCTGTTCATCTTTCCTTAATTACGGCGGTTGTGTTAACATTTATTTAATAGTTTACGAGCTTGGAAACTTCACAACCTAAGGGTTATTATTGTTATAAACAGCCTCGCAGAAGTGCTTCAGAGCTCATAAACTGTTTAATAAATGCCGTGTTAGACGAAGTTCCGCGGGTGTCGTACCGGGTGGTGGGTCCTGGCCCTCACTGTCACCTCTTGACAGTCCCCCATGGGCCGGTGTTGTGGTCCATGGACCTCTTGACAGTCCTCCGTTGTGGTCCATGGACCTCTTGACAGTCTTCCATGGGCCGTCCGTTGTGGTCCATGGACCTCTTGACAGTCTTCCATGGACCGTCCGTTGTGGTCCATGGACCTCTTGACAGTCTTCCATGGACCGTCCGTTGTGGTCCATGGACCTCTTGACAGTCTTCCATGGGCCGTCCGTTGTGGTCCATGGACCTCTTGACAGTCTTCCATGGGCCGTCCGTTGTGGTCCATGGACCTCTTGACAATCTTCCATGGACCGTCCGTTGTGGTCCATGGACCTCTTGACAGTCTTCCATGGGCCGTCCGTTGTGGTCCATGGACCTCTTGACAGTCTTCCATGGACCGTCCGTTTTGGTCCATGGACCTCTTGACAGTCTTCCATGGGCCTGTACATCTTTCCTCAATCTTTGACGGCTTTGGTTACATTTATTAAACAGTTTACAAGCATGAAAACTTCCCAATCAACTGTCGTTATTGTTATAAACAGCCTCCAGGTGCTTCGGAGCTCATTAACTGCTTAATAATTGTAAACAAAGCCACCAAAGATTGAGAAATGATGTACGGGTTCGTAAGTGCTTACGGAACTGCTTCGTGAATCTGGGCCCAGGCCTCTTGGTCCACCTGAGGGTGGAGGTTGTGCCATTCTAAAAGAGTCCGCCTTTGTCAACTTTGTCAATACTTCTAAGCACCTTGTGAATCACGGCTGTGTCCTCTATGTCTCTTCTCTCACCCCAGGGATGTGAGGTTCAGGTCTCTCACCCCAGGGATGTGAGGTTAAGGTCTCTCTCACCCCAGGGATGTGAGGTTCAGGTCTCTCTCACCCCAGGGATGTGAGGTTCAGGTCTCTCACCCCAGGGATGTGAGGTTAAGGTCTCTCTCACCCCAGGGATGTGAGGTTCAGGTCTCTCTCACCCCAGGGATGTGAGGTTCAGGTCTCTCTCACCCCAGGGATGTGAGGTTAAGGTCTCTCTCACCCCAGGGATGTGAGGTTAAGGTATCTCTCACCTCAGGGATGTGAGGTTCAGGTCTCTCTCACCCCAGGGATGTGAGGTTCAGGTCTCGTACTCACCCCAGGGATGTGAGGTTCAGGTCTCGTACTCACCCCAGGGATGTGAGGTTCAGGTCTCTCTCACCCCAGGGATGTGAGGTTCAGGTCTCTCTCACCCCAGGGATGTGAGGTTAAGGTCTCTCTCACCCCAGGGATGTGAGGTTAAGGTCTCTCTCACCCCAGGGATGTGAGGTTCAGGTCTCTCTCACCCCAGGGATGTGAGGTTAAGGTCTCTCTCACCAAAGGGATGTGAGGTTAAGGTCTCTCTCACCCCAGGGATGTGAGGTTCAGGTCTCTCACCCCAGGGATGTGAGGTTCAGGTCTCTCACCCCAGGGATGTGAGGTTCAGGTCTCGTACTCACCCCAGGGATGTGAGGTTCAGGTCTCTCTCACCAAAGGGATGTGAGGTTAAGGTCTCTCTCACCCCAGAGATGTGAGGTTCAGGTCTCTCTCACCCCAGGGATGTGAGGTTAAGGTCTCTCTCACCCCAGGGATGTGAGGTTCAGGTCTCTCTCACCCCAGGGATGTGAGGTTCAGGTCTCGTACTCACCCCAGGGATGTGAGGTTCAGGTCTCTCTCACCCCAGGGATGTGAGGTTCAGGTCTCGTACTCACCCCAGGGATGTGAGGTTAAGGTCTCTCTCACCCCAGGGATGTGAGGTTCAGGTCTCTCTCACCCCAGGGATGTGAGGTTCAGGTCTCGTACTCACCCCAGGGATGTGAGGTTCAGGTCTCTCTCACTCCAGGGATGTGAGGTTCAGGTCTCTCTCACCCCAGGGATGTGAGGTTCAGGTCTC
>NC_091159.1:13514295-13526795 GCF_040958095.1 Procambarus clarkii | reverse complement strand
CTGTCCGCTCGGCCGACCGGCTCCCCGCATGTATAGGGGAATCTGTTCTTAATTCGATGAAACGGGGCCCCCTTGTGCTGCCAAGGGGGCCCCGGGGGTGGGGCCCCCTTGTGCTGCCAAGGGGCCCTCAGGGGTGGGGGGCCCTATAGGGTTTGGTTATGAGCATCTTGATGAGGACAACCAGGAGAGGGGCGCGGGTTGTGTGTTGTGGGGGTCCCTAGGGCTCCTAAATAGGTTGTACTCTCCTAGTTGTGCTTGCGGGGGTTGAGCTCTAGCTCTTTGGTCCCGCCTCTCAACAGTCAGTCAACTGGTGTACAGATTCCTGAGCCTACTGGGCTCTATGAAATCTACATGATTTGATCTACAGGTGTCTTGTGTTTGTTAGTAGCATGATGATGACTGAGTGTTGGTGGCGATACTACCAGTGAACATGATCAGTGATGATAGTGCCATGCCGTCCCTGCGTCATGCCGTCCCTGCATCATGCCGTCCCTGCGTCATGCCGTCCCTGCGTCATGCCGTCCCTGCGTCATGCCGTCCCTGCATCATGCCGTCCCTGCGTCATGCCGTCCCTGCGTCATGCCGTCCCTGCGTCATGCCGTCCCTGCATCATGCCGTCCCTGCGTCATGCCGTCCCTGCATCATGCCGTCCCTGCGTCATGCCGTCCCTGCATCATGCCGTCCCTGCATCATGCCGTCCCTGCGTCATGCCGTCCCTGCGTCATGCCGTCCCTGCATCATGCCGTCCCTGCATGTCCCTGCGTCATGCCGTCCCTGCATCATGCCGTCCCTGCATGTCCCTGCGTCATGCCGTCCCTGCATGTCCCTGCGTCATGCCGTCTTGGTGATCATCTTGACTGGTGGGTGGTGGTAGTGTTGGTGATGTGCTGGTAGTTGGGATGTAGTGGTGGTGATGAGGGGGTTCATCAACGTGGCTTTAGTGGAGTGGAAGCTGAGAGTGAGGATGGTGGAGGATGGTGAACGATGAATAGGATGAGGACGAGGAGGTGGGAAAGAGAGCATGTATGTGGGTTTGATCGGCCGATGGCATGTCTGGCCGTCATTCACGGGGCCCTCCCCTTGAGACACTGCTGTCGCCCCTTCCCTCCCCTTCCCCTACCACCTCCTCTCCCTCTTAATGGGTTGTCGTCACCCCCCTCCCTACCCCCCCCACCTTCCCCGAGGGATCCACACCCATTTATTCCGGGTCTCATGGCCCCTTAACCCGGTTTCCTACGGCAGGTAATGATGTATCTCTAATGTTTGCGTCATTCTCAAGCTTCTGGCATTTTCTGGATGATTCTGCTGGAAATTTTCAGCAGGTTGTATTGTGGTTGTCCAGCGTTTTCATGGAGGATTAGGCCTAGACTTTTTTATTTGTTTATTTTGCTGTATTTTGTGTGAAAATTTTGACGATTTTGAGCAGTTTAAGGCATGGGGTGGTTCCTATCCCTGGCTCCCCCATGATGTAGGGACGGCATGGTGTGGTTCCTATCCCTGGCTCCCCCATGATGTAGGGACGGCATGGGGTGGTTCCCATCCCTGGCTCCCTCATGATGCAGGGACGGCATGGGACGGTCCCCATCCTTGGCTCCCTCATGGTGCAGGGACGGCATGGGACGGTCCCCATCCTTGGCTCCCTCATGGTGCAGGGACGGCATGGGACGGTCCCCATCCTTGGCTCCCTCATGGTGCAGGGACGGCATGGGACGGTCCCCATCCCTCGCTCCCCCATGATGCAGGGACGGCATGGGGACGGTCCCCATCCCTGGCTCCCCCATGATGCAGGGATAGCATGGGACGGTGCCCATCCCTAGCTCCCCCATGATGCAGGGACGGCATGGGACGGTGCCCATCCCTGGCCCCCCCCCTCATGATGCAGGGATAGCATGGGCTACCAGCATCACCGGCCTAACGACACCACTAACAACTCTACTCCGGGAGTTAGAGAAGTCATTCCGGCCGGCCAGGAGATCACTAACCGGATAAATAACATTGACAACCGGACCTCGCCGGCCAATATTTCACATTTAATTTTCAGTCTGGTATTTTTTGGAATTTTGCTTAAGGCCTTCTTGGTTATTTTGTGAGGCCCTGATGGTGCTCGTCCGGGCACAGGTCTTATGGCTAAGTGGCTTCAGTCCTGGCACCTTGAAACAATATATATATATATATATATATATATATATATATATATATATATATATATATATATATATATATATATATATGTCGTACCTAGTAGCCAGAACGCACTTCTCGGCCTACTATGCAAAGCCCGATTTGCCTAATAAGCCAAGTTTTCTTGAAATAATGTTTTTTCGACTACCTAACCTACCTAACCTAACCTAACTTTTTCGGCTACTTAACCTAACCTAACCTATAAAGATAGGTTAGGTTAGGTTAGGTAGGGTTGGTTAGGTTCTGTCATATATCTACGTTAATTTTAACTCTAATAAAAAAAAATTGACCTCATAAATAGAGAAAAGGGTTGCTTTATCATTTCATAAGAAAAAAATTATAGTAAATATATTAATTCAGGAAAACTTGGCTTATTAGGCAAATCGGGCCTTGAATAGTAGGCTGAGAAGTGAGTTCTGGCTACTAGGTACGACATATATATATATATATATATATATATATATATATATTATATATATTATATATATATCTCTGTATATATTGAACTATTAGAATGTCCTTGTAAGACACTAGATGTTTGGAGCTAGCATTGCCCAACCTTTCATCATGACACATGAGGGGTATGGGTGTGTCACAGGTTGGTTGGGTCGGCCAAAGCGTCACCCTTTAAGAAATCTAGGTATTTAAACAAATAAATAGCGACCCCCGCCCTGAAATGAAATCGCGGATATGTTTTCCGTAGAGTTTTTACTTTTTTTTCAGGGCTTCGTAATATTAAATTTTCTGAGTGAAAGGGAGAGGGACGGAGTGAGGGGTGGAGAGAGGGGGAAAGGGTGAATAGTGAGGGAGAGGAGGAGATATGGGAAGAGAGAGAGAGAGAGAGAGAGAGAGAGAGAGAGAGAGGAGGGGTATGGGCGAGAGAGACCCGGGCGCAACCGGCTACTTCATCCTGTAACATGTATAAATATGTTAATAAAATAACCAAAGTACAGTATACCTTACCTTTCGTTGATTTCGGGGCCCAACGTAACCGCGGGCCGGTCTCTGACCAGGCCTCCTGGTTGATGCACTGGTTCACCAGGCTGTTGGACGCGGCTACTCGCTTCCTGACGTAGGAATCACAGCCTGATTGATCAGTAAGTCTGTGTATTACACGGAAGACAATTAAAATAGTGGGAGCCAAGAGCTGTTGATCGACCCCACAATAAAGTACACAGTTGAAGTGTTGCTGTTTACTGTTGAGTGCGTGTCATGTGTGTTGAGTGCGTGTGATAAGTTCGTGTCATGAGTGTTGAGTGCGTGTCATGAGCATGAGTGTTGAGTGCGTGTCATGAGTATGTGTGTTGAGTGCGTGTCATGAGTATGAGTGTTGAGTGCGTGTCATGAGTATGCGTGTTAAGTGCGTGTGATGAGTGTGAGTGTGGAGTGCGTGTGATGAGTGTGAGAGATGAGTGCGTGTGATGAGTGTGAGAGATGAGTGCGTGTGATGAGTGTGAGTGTGGAGTGCGTGTGATGAGTGTGAGAGATGAGTGCGTGTGATGAGTGCGTGTCATGAGTGTGAGAGATGAGGATGGTGCAGGAGGCTGAGGAGTGTGATAGGCGGTGATGTAGTGGTGAGAAGTTAATTTGTCGGCTTCCCGCTGTTGTTTAACAAGGGTAGAGGAGCCGCTGTCCACCCTGCTGTGTTGGGGCCCCTGGCTGACACGCACGCTGCCTGCTGCTGTGTGGGGGCCCCTGGCTGACACGCACGCTGCCTGCTGCTGTGTTGGGGGCCCCTGGCTGACACGCACGCTGCCTGCTGCTGTGTTGGGGGCCCCTGGCTGACACGCAGGCTGCCTGCTGCTGTGTTGGGGCCCCTGACTGACACGCACGCTGCCTGCTGCTGTGTTGGGGGCCCGTGGCTGACACGCACGCTGCCTGCTGCTGTGTTGGGGGCCCCTGGCTGACACGCATGCTGCCTGCTGCTGTGTTGAGGCCCCTGGCTGACACGCAGGCTGCCTGCTGCTGTGTTGGGGTCCCCTGGCTGACACGCACGCTGCCTGCTGCTGTGTTGAGGCCCCTGGCTGACACGCAGGCTGCCTGCTGCTGTGTTGGGGGCCCCTGGCTGACACGCAGGCTGCCTGCTGCTGTGTTGAGGCCCCTGGCTGACACGCAGGCTGCCTGCTGCTGTGTTGGGGTCCCCTGGCTGACACGCACGCTGCCTGCTGCTGTGTTGAGGCCCCTGGCTGACACGCAGGCTGCCTGCTGCTGTGTTGGGGGCCCCTGGCTGACACGCAGGCTGCCTGCTGCTGCGTTGGGGGCCCCTGGCTGACACGCAGGCTGCCTGCTGCTGTGTTGGGGGCCCTGGTTGACACGCAGGCTGCCTGCTGCTGTGTTGGGGCCCCTGGCTGACACGCAGGCTGCCTGCTGCTGTGTTGGGGCCCCTGGCTGACACGCACGCTGCCTGTTGCTGTGTTGGGGCCCCTGGCTGACACGCAGGCTGCCTGCTGCTGTGTTAGGGCCCCTGGCTGACACGCAGGCTGCCTGCTGCTGTGTTGGGGCCCCTGGCTGACACGCAGGCTGCCTGTTGGGGCCCCTGGCTGACACGCAGGCTGCCTGCTGCTGTGTTAGGGCCCCTGGCTGACACGCAGGCTGCCTGCTGCTGTGTTGGGGCCCCTGGCTGACACGCACGCTGCCTGCTCCTGTGTTGGGGCCCCTGGCTGACACGCAGACTGCCTGCTGCTGTGTGGGGGCCCCTGGCTGACACGCACGCTGCCTGCTGCTGTGTTGGGGCCCCTGGCTGACACGCAGACTGCCTGCTGCTGTGTGGGGGCCCCTGGCTGACACGCACGCTGCCTGCTGCTGTGTTGGGGCCCCTGGCTGACACGCTGACTGCCTGCTGCTGTGTGGGGGCCCCTGGCTGACACGCACGCTGCCTGCTCCTGTGTTGGGGCCCCTGGCTGACACGCAGACTGCCTGCTGCTGTGTTGGGGCCCCTGGCTGACACGCACGCTGCCTGCTGCTGTGTGGGGGCCCTTGGCTGACACGCACGCTGCCTGCTGCTGTGTTGGGGCCCCTGGCTGACACGCAGGCTGCCTGCTGCTGTGTTGGGGCCCCTGGCTGACACGCACGCTGCCTGCTGCTGTGTTGGGGGCCTTAGCTGACACGCAGGCTGCCTGCTGCTGCGTTGGGGCCCCTGGCTGACACGCAGGCTGCCTGCTGCTGTGTTGGGGCCCCTGGCTGACACGCAGGCTGCCTGCTGCTGTGTTGGGGCCCCTGGCTGACACGCAGGCTGCCTGCTGCTGTGTGGGGGGCCCCTGGCTGACACGCAGGCTGCCTGTTGGGGCCCCCTAGCTGACACGCACGCTGCCTGCTGCTGTGTTGGGGCCCCCTGGCTGACACGCAGGCTGCCTGCTGCTGTGTTGGGGCCCCCTGGCTGACACGCAGACTGCCTGCTGCTGTGTTGGGGCCCCTGGCTGACACGCACGCTGCCTGCTGCTGTGTGGGGGCCCCTGGCTGACACGCAGGCTACCTGCTGTTGTGTTGGGGCCCCTGGCTGACACGCAGGCTGCCTGCTGCTGTGTTGGGGCCCCTGGCTGACACGCAGGCTGCCTGCTGCTGTGTTGGGGCCCCTGGCTGACACGCAGGCTGCCTGCTGCTGTGTGGGGGCCCCTGGCTGACACGCAGGCTGCCTGCTGCTGTGTTGGGGGCCCCTGGCTGACACGCAGGCTGCCTGCTGCTGTGTTGGGGCCCCTGGCTGACACGCAGGCTGCCTGCTGCTGTGTTGGGGCCCCTGGCTGACACGCACGCTGCCTGCTGCTGTGTTGGGGGCCCCTGGCTGACACGCAGGCTGCCTGCTGCTGTGTTGGGGCCCCTGGCTGACACGCACGCTGCCTGCTGCTGTGTGGGGGCCCCTGGCTGACACGCACGCTGCCTGCTGCTGTGTTGGGGGCCCCTGGCTGACACGCAGGCTGCCTGCTGCTGTGTGGGGGCCCCTGGCTGACACGCAGGCTGCCTGCTGCTGTGTGGGGGCCCCTGGCTGACACGCACGCTGCCTGCTGCTGTGTTGGGGGCCCCTGGCTGACACGCAGGCTGCCTGCTGCTGTGTTGGGGGCCCCTGGCTGACACGCAGGCTGCCTGCTGCTGTGTTGGGGCCCCTGGCTGACACGCACGCTGCCTGCTGCTGTGTTGGGGCCCCTGGCTGACACGCACGCTGCCTGCTGCTGTGTGGGGGCCCCTGGCTGACACGCACGCTGCCTGCTGCTGTGTTGGGGGCCCCTGGCTGACACGCACGCTGCCTGCTGCTGTGTGGGGCCCCTGGCTGACACGCAGGCTGCCTGCTGCTGTGTGGGGGCCCCTGGCTGACACGCAGGCTGCCTGCTGCTGTGTTGGGGGCCCCTGGCTGACACGCACGCTGCCTGCTGCTGTGTTGGGGGGCCCTGGCTGACACGCAGGCTGCCTGCTGCTGTGTGGGGGCCCCTGGCTGACACGCAGGCTGCCTGCTGCTGTGTTGGGGGCCCCTGGCTGACACGCACGCTGCCTGCTGCTGTGTTGGGGGCCCCTGGCTGACACGCAGGCTGCCTGCTGCTGTGTTGGGGCCCCTGGCTGACACGCACGCTGCCTGCTGCTGTGTTGGGGGCCCCTGGCTGACACGCACGCTGCCTGCTGCTGTGTTGGGGCCCCTGGCTGACACGCAGGCTGCCTGCTGCTGTGTTGGGGGCCCCTGGCTGACACGCACGCTGCCTGCTGCTGTGTTGGGGGCCCCTGGCTGACGCGCACGCTGCCTGCTGCTGTGTTGGGGCCCCTGGCTGACACGCAGGCTGCCTGCTGCTGTGTTGGGGGCCCCTGGCTGACACGCACGCTGCCTGCTTCTTTTTGTTCGATTTCTTATCTGTCATTAATGATTAATTTAATACCATTTTTTCCCCTTATGGATTACGGAGGTGAAGACCGCTGCTGGACCTACTGGCTAGTGGCCAGGACTGGCAGGATAGTCTGCCGTCTGGCCCTTATGACTCCTATTCCTCGACCAAGTGTTTAAGTGGGCTGTTTCTCCCGGCCTCTCCACCTTCAATCAGCTGGTGCATCAACCTGACCTTCTACAAAGAACGTCGCTTTTCCACTCGTGTGCGTTACCTAAGGCCAAACATTGTCGTACTAGAAAATGGAAACGGCTGGCGAAAGTGACGTAGTGTCCCGTTTTCTGTTTTGGGTCCTCTGGTAGATTAGGAGAGACCAGTTTACAATGACCGTTTTCTTGATGTTGGGAAACCTTAGGAGGACGGGCTGGATGTACTGGTTTCTGAGGATAATGGGTTCCGTCAGGTCTATGTGAAGCATGTGTTGAATCCTCCTTTACTTCAGCTTCTATAGAACGTTCAGTATATATATATTATATATATATATATATATATATATATATATATATATATATATATATATATATATATATATATATATATATGTCGTACCTAGTAGCCAGAAAGCACTTCTCTGTCGACTATGCAAGGCCCGATTTGCCTAATAAGCCAAGTTTTCATGAAATAATTGTTTTTCGACTACCTAACCTACCTAACTTAACCTAACCTAAGTTTTTCAGCTACCTAACCTATAAAGTTAGATTAGGTTAGGTTAGGTAGGGTTGGTTAGGTTCGGTCATATATCTACGTTAATTTTAACTCCAATAAAAAAAGAATTGATCTCATACATAATGAAATGGGTAGCTTTATCATTTCATAAGAAAAAAATATATTAATTCAGGAAAACTTTGCTTATTAGGCAAATCGGGCCTTGCATAGTAGGTCGAGAAGAACGTTCTGGCTACTAGGTACGACATATATATATATATATATATATATATATATATATATATATATATATATATATATATATATATATATATATTTATATTTAGGTAATTAGTTTACATCTGTGCCCCCTTGTTCGTGTATGACCTATTCTAAACAATATGCCCTTGACTTGTGTAATAATTCTCTTGAGAGTTTTGTAGCAGCAATCATGACACTCCCTAACCCTTCAATTTTCCTGGGACGTGAAATTGAATTCCTCTCGTCCTTTCAACTCGCACCTCTCAGCTGTGAGAGTACTGTAGTTTGTATACCTCTTGACTTCCTCGAGCTTCGTGGTGTTAAACGTCCTGAATGAGTTTGTCAATAGACCACATGAGTCCCTTTGGGGGGGGGGATGGGGCTAGGTTATAAATCGAGGGTCCCCTGTGTGTTGGGGCCCATGGTTACTCCCCTAGGGAGTATGATGACTACTCTAGGGGGCCTTGATTAATGAGTTAGGGTCAGTGATGACAGTCTTAGGGACGCTGATCACTAACCTAGGGGCCCTGACCAACTTCCAAGGGGGTCTTGATCACTGACTTAGGGGGGTGTTTAATAATTAACCTAAAGGCCTTGAGCACTGCTCTTGGTATTCTGATCACTGCCCCAGGGGCCTTAATTACTGCCCAGGGGGCCCCTAATAATTACCCTAGAGGCCTTGATCACTGCCCTATGGGTCCTGATCACTGCCCTATGGGCCCTGATCACT
Organism: Procambarus clarkii; assembly: GCF_040958095.1. Lineage (NCBI taxonomy): Eukaryota > Metazoa > Arthropoda > Malacostraca > Decapoda > Cambaridae > Procambarus > Procambarus clarkii. The sequence continues at coordinate 13,518,116 of NC_091159.1, read as the reverse complement.
GCCCTATGGGCCCTGATCACTGCCTTTGTGGCCCTAATCACTGCCATTGGGGGCCCCCCTCATCACTGCCCTAGTGGTCCTAATCTTGGGTCAGTTGTAGTGTTGATGGGCCATTCCGGTCAGTTGATCGGTTCATCATCACGTCACATTTGCTGCGGCTAATGGCAGATACACGCGTCCCCTCTCCCCCTCCCTCACCCCCTCTACCCCCTCCCTCACCCCCTCTAAACCCTCCCTCACCCCCTCTAAACCCTCCCTCACCCCCTCTCCCCTCGCAGATGAGACCAGGAGATGCCGCCAGTTATTAGCTTTGATTAGAAGGGAAGACCTGTCCAGTCAGATGACCAGGGAGATACAGTCCGCCAGGAGGACGGGAGGGGATCCCAGTCTCACGGGGCAACTAAAAGAAGGTGCAGAGGCACTAAGTGTGCCACTCTCTACGGTGTATAACAGGTCACTGGGAACAGGAGACCTGCCGGAAAGCTGGAAGATAGCTAATGTAGTCCGAGTATACAAAAATGGTGACAGGCAAGAGGCGCTGAACTACAGGCCAGGCGCCAGATTCACGAAGCAGGTACGCAAAGTACTTACGAACGTGAACATCTTTCCTCAATCTTTGGCGGCTTTGTTTACAATTATTAAACAGTTAATGAGCTCCGAAGCACCAGGAGGCTGTTTATAATAATAACAACAGTTGATTGGGACGTTTTCACGCTTGTAAACTGTTTAATAAATGTAACCAAAGCCGTCAAAGATTGAGGAAAGATGTACACGTTCGTAAGTGCTTGCGTAACTGCTTCGTGAATCTGGGCCCCAGTTTCCCTACCTCCAGTCACGATTACTATTATAGGATGCAATCCTGTTTACACATGACACTGATGTGGCCAGCCTGCTCCGCCGGCCTGTAGTACCTCTACAAGACGAGGATTACCCTCTTCCTGCTGGAGGGAGATGCTGGAAGCGGTGACTGGAGGAGTCAATATTGCGAGAGGGAAGCGGTGCGCAGGGCAGCAGGCGACCATCACCTACTGGAAACCTGTCCCGGAACGCCATCATATTGAAGAAGGTTTAGTAGGAACAGAGAGAGAGAGAGTGAGAGAGAGAGCTAAAGAGAGCCAGTGAGAGAAGGGGGCAGGATAGAAGGAGGGGGGGGGGGCGGGAGATCAATACCCCGAGTGCCCTGGCCGCAGCCTCCGCTGCTGACCACCTCCCCCCCTCCCCCCACCTCCTCCTCTGCGGCCAGCAGCAGACTATCAGATTATGACGTCACACGCAGACATGAGGGCCAGGGCTTAATTAGCCATAAATTATTGGAGATGATGGTGAGGCCGCCAGCCATAATGAAGAGACGGTCAGCACGCATCCTTACGGCTCGTTGTGCTCCCTCTCCCCTCCATCACGCTCGCTCCCTCCCTCCCTCCCTCCCTCCCTCCCTCTGCCCCTCCATCACGCTCCCTCCCTACCTCCCTCCCTCCCTCTGCCCCTCCATCACGCTCCCTCCCTACCTCCCTCCCTCCCTCTCCCCTCCATCACGCTCCCTCCCTCACTCCCTCCCACACTCCCTCCTTCTATATTGTTTCCCTTCTGCTTCTTGTAAATTGTCTCCCTCCTGCTCCTTCTATATTGTCTCCCTCCTGCTCCTTCTATATTGTCTCCCTCCTGCTCCTTCTATATTGTCTCCCTCTTGCTCCTTCTATATTGTCTCCCTCCTGCTCCTATATTGTCTCCCTCTTGCTCCTTCTATATTGTCTCCCTCCTGCTCCTTCTATATTGTCTCCCTCCTGCTCCTTCTATATTGTCTCCCTCCTGCTCCTTCTATATTGTCTCCCTCCTGCTCCTTCTATATTGTCTCTCTCCTGCTCCTTCTATATTGCCTCCCTTCTGTTCATTAAGCCTGGGTTCCCTCATCATAACATTCTTCCCTCCCGCTCCATCTATATCTTCCGTTCCTCACTCCATCTATAGCATTATTTTCCCCCCTGCTTCTTTTGTTTTTCTCCTCCCTCCTGTCTGTGTGTCTCCCTCTCTGCCTCTCCCTCTATATCTCCATCCTTACAACCTTTCTTAAACACCGTCTGTGTTCTTCCTGTTTCTCTCTCCCTCTCTCTTTGTCTCTCTCGTGTTCTATTATCTTTGATCTGTGTCTTTATTCTTCTTCCCACCTCCATCCATCACCCTCCCCCCCCCTCTTCCCGTCGCCTCTTCTATTTGGACTCTTCCCTCTTTTTCCCCCCTTTCTCTCCCCTCCCTCCTCCACTCCTCCTCCTCCTCTTCCTCCTCCTCCTCCTCCTCCTCCTCCATCCCTTCCTCCCTCCCTCCTCCTCCCTCCCTCCCTCCCTCCCTTCCTCCCTCCCTCCTCCTCCTCCCTCCCTCCTCCTCCCTCCCTCCCTCCCTCCCTCCCTCCCTTCCTCCTCCTCCATCCCTCCCTATCCCTCCCTCCCTCCCTCCTCCTCCATCCCTCCCTCCTCCTCCTCTTCTTCCTCCTCCTCCTCCCCCTCTCCACTTGCTTACCATAGTGCCTGCCACTATAGACTGCTTGACCAGGCCGCAACACCTTGCTGACATATGGCTCCAGGGAGCGTACTCGGCTCCTCTTCCTATTTACTCTTTCCTCCTCCTCCTCCTCCTCCTATTTCGTCCTTCTATTGCTCTTCCACCTCCTCTCCAGCTTTCTCAAAGTTTGATTCAATAATATACGTTTTCGGGACGTTTGCCCGTGGCGCAGTGGGCGGCGCGATAGGTGTACACTCAAAATGTTTGACTCTCGGTCAGGAGGAGAAATTGAAATTGAAATTGAAATAAGTTTTGAGGTAAAATACACACAAAGGGATGAGGTAGCTCAAGCTATTCTCACCCCATTCAGTACAACGTGTTAATATATACATAGACACACGTCACAAACAATAAACATATTACCAAACATTCTGAGAGGTAAACATATACATTTCCTCCTTCACAAGTAGTATGGTATCAGACGTACACACAAATACTTTTATGACCTAGTCAGGAGGAGACGCCTAGGCAAGTTTACCGACACGTGTTGGCTTAGCAGTAAGTGGTTCCCTGAGAGGTGATCAGCCGCTGATCTGAGGGATGACTTGGATGTGTCCTAACAGTCATCCTCGTGCCTTATCGCTGGCGACATTTTCCTAAAGTGTGTGACACTTAGGGTGTTCCAGACGGTGGAAGAAGGCACCCAGGGTGTTCCAGACGGTGGAAGAAGGCACCCAGGGTGTTCCAGACGGTGGAAGAAGGCACCCAGGGTGTTCCAGACGGTGGAAGAAGGCACCCAGGGTGTTCCAGACGGTGGAAGAAGGCACCCAGGGTGTTCCAGACGGTGGAAGAAGGCACCCAGGGTGTTCCAGACGGTGGAAGAAGGCACCCAGGGTGTTCCAGATGGTGGAAGAAGGCACCCAGGGTGTTCCAGACGGTGGAAGAAGGCACCCAGGGTGTTCCAGACGGTGGAAGAAGGCACCCAGGGTGTTCCAGACGGTGGAAGAAGGCACCCAGGGTGTTCCAGACGGTGGAAGAAGGCACCCAGGGTGTTCCAGACGGTGGAAGAAGGCACCCAGGGTGTTCCAGACGGTGGAGTAAGGCACCCAGGGTGTTCCAGACGGTGGAGGAAGGCACCCAGGGTGTTCCAGACGGTGGAGGAAGGCACCCAGGGTGTTCCAGACGGTGGAAGGAAGGCACCCAGGGTGTTCCAGACGGTGGAGGAAGGCACCCAGGGTGTTCCAGACGGTGGAAGAAGGCACCCAGGGTGTTCCAGACGGTGGAAGAAGGCACCCAGGGTGTTCCAGACGGTGGAGAAGGCACCCAGG
>NC_091159.1:13468247-13513795 GCF_040958095.1 Procambarus clarkii | reverse complement strand
CTCTCTCTCTCTCTCTCTCTCTCTCTCTCTCTCTCTCTCTCTCTCTCTCTCTCTCTCTCTCTCTCTCTCTCTCTCTCTCTCTCTCTCTCTCTCTCTCTCTCTCTCTCTCTCTCTCTCTCTCTCTCTCTCTCTCTCTCTCTCTCTCTCTCTCTCTCTCTCACTCTCTCACTGACACATGTACTAGTGAGTGAAAGCAATGGTCGGTGTTGCCAGCACCTCATATATTCTGCTTGTCTTATTGTCACAAGAGTTATGGTGTGTGGGGACTGTTGGCTGGCCTTGTGGGGGTGTTGATGGGGCGGACTGTGGGGGTGACACGGGGGGGGGGGAGGCCACGATAACTGACTGTGACGGAGGATAACAGGAAGGGGCGTGGCACGATAACCAGGTCGTGACTTGTGATGGAGGATAACTAGTTGATGACGCTTTGCTTATTGTTAATTTCGTGATTTCCTCTACATTTTCAAAGAAAATGAAAGAAGTTACATTATTACATTCTTCAAGTGTCTTTGAGAATGTAAGAAGTGTCTTGCGAAACGCTTCTAGGCGTCAGATCATAAATATAGTGTGAAAATGAACTTTGGAGAGGTTAATTTTTCTACTGCCACTTGACAGTGAAGAATAACATTAGAAATATTGAGATGATTCGTGTTAGAATCATTAATCTTATCCTTTCGGTAATGTTCAACAACATATGTTTACACACACACACACGCACACACACACAGGGTGGGGCCTGGTAGCCTGGTGGATAGCGCGCAGGATTCGTAATTCTGTGGCGCGGGTTCGATTCCCGCACCCGGCAGAAACAAATGGGCAAAGTTTCTTTCACTCTGAATGCCCCTGTTACCAAGCAGTAAATAGGTACCTGGGAGTTAGTCAGCTGTCACGGGCTGCTTCCTGGTGTGTGTGTGTGTGTGTGTGTGTGTGTGTGTGGTGTGGAGAGAGAGAAAAAAAGTAGTTAGTAAACAGTTGAGAGGCGGGCCGAAAGAGCAGAGCTCAACCCCCCCCCGCAAGCACAACTAGGTGAATACAACTAGGTGAATACACACACACAGGAAGCAGCCCGTAGCAACTGTCTAACTCCCAGGTACCTATTTACTGCTAGGTGAACAGGTGTATCAGGGTGAGAGAAACTCTGCCCATTTGTTTCCGCCTTCGCCGGGGATTGATCCTCGGGACCTAGGATTACGAATTCCGAGCGCTGTAAACTCAGCCATCAGGCATCCCTAGACGTGTGTGTGTATAGGTGGGAGAGGTTGTTGTGCATATTTAAATACCAGGTATTCCCCTCATCATTGTGGATCCGCTCTTTTCCGACCTAAACAAATACTTCCATAGTCATTTTCCCCCCATTTTTCCTCTCTGCAATGTTGTTTCTTTCATGTGCAACTCTGGGCACCGTTGTTCATGCTATTTTCTTTTTGGCAAGTTATTCCAAAATGGCATTTTCTTTTTGGCAAGTTATTCCAAAATGGCATTTTCTTTTTGGCAAGTTATTCCAAAATGGCATTTTCTTTTTGGCAAGTTATTCCAAAATGGCATTTTCTTTTTGGCAAGTTATTCCAAAATGGCATTTTCTTTTTGGCAAGTTATTCCAAAATGGCATTTTCTTTTTGGCAAGTTATTCCAAAATGGCATTTTCTCCCGTTTCAGTATACATTGGCATCACTCGGGATGTGGGGTAACTGCATTATGTTTCCTTGTCATTTTTGTCAGTGTCTTGTGTCACCATTCGTCCCCCCCCCCCCCCATGGTCCCACCCCGACCCTCAACAACCTGGTTCCACAGAATGACGCCAAGTTAATTTTCCGTTACCTTCCGATGATTGAGAGGACCAGTGTCTCCGTAGATCGGTCACGACTGCTCGCAGACTGACGTACGAGTCACAGCCTGGTTGATCAGGTATCCCTTGGAGGTGTTTATCCAGTTCTCTCTTGAACACTGTGAGGGGTCGGCCAGTTATGCCCCTTATGTGTAGTGGAAGCGTGTTGAACAGTCTCGGGCCTCTGATGTTGATAGTTCTCTCTCTCAGAGTACCTGTTGCACCTCTGCTTTTCAGAGGTGTGTTGTAAAAGATGTGTTCAGAATGTTGTTAACACAACATGCCACCCTAGAGAGCGGTAGTGTCTTAAAAAGTGGCATTGGTATGGCATCTCTTGCTTGGAAGGTTCTTGTTATTCCAAGGAGATTAAGGAGCTATGAGTGCGTCATGTTTTTTGTTGGTAATGTTTGTAATGTAAGCGTGTCAGCGGCACCTGTAGCCCAGTGTCAGAGGCACCTGTAGCCCAGTGTCAGAGGCACCTGTAGCCCAGTGTCAGAGGCACCTGTAGCCCAGTGTCAGAGGCACTTGTAGACCAGTGTCAGCGGCACCTGTAGACCAGTGTCAGAGGCACCTGTAGACCAGTGTCAGAGGCACCTGTAGACCAGTGTCAGAGGCACCTGTAGACCAGTGTCAGCGGCACCTGTAGCCCAGTGTCAGAGGCACCTGTAGACCAGTGTCAGAGGCACCTGTAGACCAGTGTCAGAGGCACCTGTAGCCCAGTGTCAGAGGCACCTGTAGCCCAGTGTCAGAGGCACCTGTAGACCAGTGTCAGAGGCACCTGTAGACCAGTGTCAGAGGCACCTGTAGCCCAGTGTCAGAGGCACCTGTAGCCCAGTGTCAGAGGCACCTGTAGCCCAGTGTCAGAGGCACCTGTAGCCCAGTGTCAGGGGCACCTGTAGCCCAGTGTCAGAGGCACCTGTAGCCCAGTGTCAGAGGCACCTGTAGCCCAGTGTCAGAGGCACCTGTAGCCCAGTGTCAGAGGCACCTGTAGCCCAGTGTCAGAGGCACCTGTAGCCCAGTGTCAGAGGCACCTGTAGACCAGTGTCAGAGGCACCTGTAGACCAGTGTCAGAGGCACCTGTAGACCAGTGTCAGAGGCACCTGTAGACCAGTGTCAGAGGCACCTGTAGCCCAGTGTCAGAGGCACCTGTATACCAGTGTCAGAGGCACCTGTAGACCAGTGTCAGAGGCACCTGTAGACCAGTGTCAGAGACACCTGTAGCCCAGTGTCAGAGGCACCTGTAGACCAGTGTCAGAGGCACCTGTAGCCCAGTGTCAGAGGCACCTGTAGACCAGTGTCAGAGACACCTGTAGCCCAGTGTCAGAGGCACCTGTAGCCCAGTGTCAGAGGCACCTGTAGACCAGTGTCAGAGGCACCTGTAGACCAGTGTCAGGGGCACCTGTAGACCAGTGTCAGAGGCACCTGTAGCCCAGTGTCAGAGGCACTTGTAGACCAGTGTCAGAGGCATCTGTAGCCCAGTGTCAGAGGCACCTGTAGCCCAGTGTCAGAGGCACTTGTAGACCAGTGTCAGAGGCATCTGTAGCCCAGTGTCAGAGGCACCTGTAGCCCAGTGTCAGAGGCACCTGTAGCCCAGTGTCAGAGGCACCTGTAGCCCAGTGTCAGAGGCACTTGTAGACCAGTGTCAGAGGCACCTGTAGCCCAGTGTCAGAGGCACTTGTAGACCAGTGTCAGAGGCACCTGTAGCCCAGTGTCAGAGGCACTTGTAGACCAGTGTCAGAGGCACTTGTAGCCCAGTGTCAGAGGCATCTGTAGCCCAGTGTCAGAGGCACTTGTAGCCCAGTGTCAGAGGCACCTGTAGACCAGTGTCAGAGGCACTTGTAGACCAGTGTCAGAGGCACCTGTAGCCCAGTGTCAGAGGCACTTGTAGCCCAGTGTCAGAGGCACCTGTAGCCCAGTGTCAGAGGCACTTGTAGCCCAGTGTCAGAGGCACTTGTAGACCAGTGTCAGAGGCACCTGTAGCCCAGTGTCAGAGGCACTTGTAGCCCAGTGTCAGAGGCACTTGTAGACCAGTGTCAGAGGCACCTGTAGCCCAGTGTCAGAGGCACTTGTAGCCCAGTGTCAGAGGCATCTGTAGCCCAGTGTCAGAGGCACTTGTAGCCCAGTGTCAGAGGCACCTGTAGACCAGTGTCAGAGGCACCTGTAGCCCAGTGTCAGAGGCATCTGTAGCCCAGTGTCAGAGGCACTTGTAGCCCAGTGTCAGAGGCACCTGTAGACCAGTGTCAGAGGCATCTGTAGCCCAGTGTCAGAGGCACTTGTAGCCCAGTGTCAGAGGCACCTGTAGACCAGTGTCAGAGGCATCTGTAGCCCAGTGTCAGAGGCACCTGTAGACCAGTGTCAGAGGCATCTGTAGCCCAGTGTCAGAGGCATCTGTAGCCCAGTGTCAGAGGCACTTGTAGCCCAGTGTCAGAGGCACCTGTAGCCCAGTGTCAGAGGCACCTGTAGACCAGTGTCAGAGGCACCTGTAGCCCAGTGTCAGAGGCACTTGTAGACCAGTGTCAGAGGCACCTGTAGCCCAGTGTCAGAGGCACCTGTAGCCCAGTGTCAGAGGCACCTGTAGACCAGTGTCAGAGGCACCTGTAGGCCAGTGTCAGAGGCACCTGTAGACCAGTATGGTGGTGATAGTGGTGGTGCCCACTCTCCTTCCCGCTCTCTCTGTCTCAGCAGCAGAAGACTGGGAGTGGCCAACGTACCTCTTGAGGATGATTGGTACCCTGGACGATATTCCGCGTTCGAATCCTGCCAGCGCACAATAGAGTATTATGAGCCGGAGTAACTAGGGGCGGCGCGGCGCCCTCACCGAACAACTGCAGCTGTGGCGCCAGGCGCTCGTCGCCAAAATAGCGGAGAAATTGCCTCTTGACTATACATGAAGATGATGATTCGTTCTCTTGTCGGTAATTTATGGGAGGAACATTTGTCATGGGTAGAGTTTGGGTGGGCACGGACGCTCTTGGGTATCTGTGCTTCTGAACGCTGCCCCCTCCCCTCTCTCTTCCGCCCCGCCCCCTTCTCCACACCTCCCTTCCCCCCACCACACCTCTCTCTGCCTCATCTCTTTATCTCCGTCTCTCGCTCCCCCCTCTCCGCTACATCCCTCTCTTCCCTTCACCCTCTTCTTTCTCACTTGTACATTCCTCATGTAGCCAAAATCGCCGTACCATTACTCCCTGTTCGCCCCTGTTCCCCCCCCCCTGTTACCCCCCTCCTCCCCCCCCCCTGTTGCCCCCCTCCTCCCCCCCACCCTGTTACCCCCTCCTCCCCCCCCCCTGTTACCCCCCTCCTCCCCCCCCCACCCGACAGGTTTCATTACCAACAAGTTCTTGCATATTACTCTTCCTTTCTGGTGCTGGTGATTCTTTACCCGCGTGCTTTAATGCCTTTTGGGCAACACTGGACCCCTCGCCATCCTGGAAGCTGGGTGTGCTCTGTGTGCCTGCACGATGGGGCTTCAGCTCCTGGGACCCCTCGCCATCCTGGAAGCTGGGTGTGCTCTGTCTGCCTGCACGCTGGGGCTTCAGCTCCTGGGACCCCTCGCCATCCTGGAAGCTGGGTGTGCTCTGTCTGCCTGCACGCTGGGGCTTCAGCTCCTGGGACCCCTCGCCATCCTGGAAGCTGGGTGTGCTCTGTCTGCCTGCACGATGGGGCTTCAGCTCCTGGGACCCCTCGCCATCCTGGAAGCTGGGTGTGCTCTGTCTGCCTGCACGCTGGGGCTTCAGCTCCTGGGACCCCTCGCCATCCTGGAAGCTGGGTGTGCTCTGTCTGCCTGCACGATGGGGCTTCAGCTCCTGGGACCCCTCGCCATCCTGGAAGCTGGGTGTGCTCTGTCTGCCTGCACGCTGGGGCTTCAGCTCCTGGGACCCCTCGCCATCCTGGAAGCTGGGTGTGCTCTGTCTGCCTGCACGCTGGGGCTTCAGCTCCTGGGACCCCTCGCCATCCTGGAAGCTGGGTGTGCTCTGTCTGCCTGCACGCTGGGGCTTCAGCTCCTGGGACCCCTCGCCATCCTGGAAGCTGGGTGTGCTCTGTCTGCCTGCACGCTGGGGCTTCAGCTCCTGGGACCCCTCGCCATCCTGGAAGCTGGGTGTGCTCTGTCTGCCTGCACGCTGGGGCTTCAGCTCCTGGGACCCCTCGCCATCCTGGAAGCTGGGTGTGCTCTGTCTGCCTGCACGCTGGGGCTTCAGCTCCTGGGACCCCTCGCCATCCTGTAAGCTGGGTGTGCTCTGTCTGCCTGCACGCTGGGGCTTCAGCTCCTGGGACCCCTCGCCATCCTGGAAGCTGGGTGTGCTCTGTCTGCCTGCACGATGGGGCTTCAGCTCCTGGGACCCCTCGCCATCCTGGAAGCTGGGTGTGCTCTGTCTGCCTGCACGATGGGGCTTCAGCTCCTGGGACCCCTCGCCATCCTGGAAGCTGGGTGTGCTCTGTCTGCCTGCACGATGGGGCTTCAGCTCCTGGGACCCCTCGCCATCCTGGAAGCTGGGTGTGCTCTGTCTGCCTGCACGATGGGGCTTCAGCTCCTGGGACCCCTCGCCATCCTGGAAGCTGGGTGTGCTCTGTCTGCCTGCACGCTGGGGCTTCAGCTCCTGGGACCCCTCGCCATCCTGGAAGCTGGGTGTGCTCTGTCTGCCTGCACGCTGGGGCTTCAGCTCCTGGGACCCCTCGCCATCCTGGAAGCTGGGTGTGCTCTGTCTGCCTGCACGCTGGGGCTTCAGCTCCTGGGACCCCTCGCCATCCTGGAAGCTGGGTGTGCTCTGTCTGCCTGCACGCTGGGGCTTCAGCTCCTGGGACCCCTCGCCATCCTGGAAGCTGGGTGTGCTCTGTCTGCCTGCACGCTGGGGCTTCAGCTCCTGGGACCCCTCGCCATCCTGTAAGCTGGGTGTGCTCTGTCTGCCTGCACGCTGGGGCTTCAGCTCCTGGGACCCCTCGCCATCCTGGAAGCTGGGTGTGCTCTGTCTGCCTGCACGATGGGGCTTCAGCTCCTGGGACCCCTCGCCATCCTGGAAGCTGGGTGTGCTCTGTCTGCCTGCACGATGGGGCTTCAGCTCCTGGGACCCCTCGCCATCCTGGAAGCTGGGTGTGCTCTGTCTGCCTGCACGATGGGGCTTCAGCTCCTGGGACCCCTCGCCATCCTGGAAGCTGGGTGTGCTCTGTCTGCCTGCACGATGGGGCTTCAGCTCCTGGGACCCCTCGCCATCCTGGAAGCTGGGTGTGCTCTGTCTGCCTGCACGATGGGGCTTCAGCTCCTGGGACCCCAGCCTTTCCACATGTCCGGTGTCTAATGCTATGACGAATATATTTGTTTTCCCGTCATATCTATTGTGAATGATAGATTTCATAATCTTTTCGTCCAGTTCATTCCATTTTCAGTCTACTTCTTCTCATATCTGATTTTCCTATCATATGTGTCTCTCTCTCTCTCTCCTCTCTCTCTCTCTCTCTCTCTCTCTCTCTCTCTCTCTCTCTCTCTCTCTCTCTCTCTCTCTCTCTCTCTCTCTCTCTCTCTCTCTCTCTCTCTCTCTCTCTCTCTCCCTCCCTCCCTCCCTCCCTCCCTCCCTCCCTCTCTCTCTCTCTCTCTCTCTCTCTCTCTCTCTCTCTCTCTCTCTCTCTCTCTCTCTCTCTCTCTCTCTCTCTCTCTCTCTCTCTCTCTCTAACCATTTTCTAACATCATTAAGTACCAGTTCTTTACACTTTTATTCGTACTTAATCACATTCAGTGCCTGGACGAGTTCGTTGCAAGCATTTGCGCCTTCTGTAACATTGTGTACTCCTTTAGGATGGTGGGCCTCTCATCGGGGCTGCATATTCTATGACTGGTCTCATGTAGGTGGTGTTCAGGGTTCTAAAAGTTTCCTTATTGAGTCCCCTGAAGACCGTGCTGATGATCGGCATTATAGATTATGCTGCTGACATTATCACACTTGTGGCAGCTCCTATTGGCCTATAATAGGCAGCTCCTATTGGCCCATACGAGGCAGCTCCTATTGGCCCATACGAGGCAGCTCCTATTGGCCCATACGAGGCAGCTCCTATTGGCCCATACGAGGCAGCTCCTATTGGCCCATACGAGGCAGCTCCTATTGGCCCATACGAGGCAGCTCCTTTTGGCCCATACGAGGCAGCTCCTATTGGCCCATACGAGGCAGCGCCTATTGGTCCATACGAGGCAGCGCCTATTGGTCCATACGAGGCAGCGCCTATTGGTCCATACGAGGCAGCGCCTATTGGTCCATACGAGGCAGCTCCTATTGGCCCATACGAGGCAGCTCCTATTGGTCCATACGAGGCAGCTCCTATTGGCCCATACGAGGCAGCGGCTATTGGTCCATACGAGGCAGCTCCTATTGGCCCATACGAGGCAGCTCCTATTGGCCCATACGAGGCAGCTCCTATTGGCCCATACGAGGCAGCTCCTATTGGTCCATACGAGGCAGCTCCTATTGGCCCATACGAGGCAGCGCCTATTGGCCCATACGAGGCAGCGCCTATTGGTCCATACGAGGCAGCGCCTATTGGTCCATACGAGGCAGCGCCTATTGGTCCATACGAGGCAGCGCCTATTGGTCCATACGAGGCAGCTCCTATTGGCCCATACGAGGCAGCGCCTATTGGTCCATACGAGGCAGCTGCTATTTATATCCATTCGAAGTCATTAATATACATGTGTAACCTCCACAGACTCGCCAGGAGGTGGTTGGGGAGGTCATCCTTCCCGTGACCCGGTCTCTGCCTCCTGCTTCATGGCTTGGTTAACCAGGGGCCAGATTCACGAAGCAGTTACGCAAGCACTTACGAACCTGTACACCTTTCCTCAAATTTTGGCGGCTTTGTTTACAATTATTAAACAGTTAATGAGCTCCGAAGCACCAGGAGGCTGTTTATAACAATAACAACAGCTGATTGGCAAGTTTTCATGCTTGTAAAGTGTTTAGTAAATGTAACCAAAGCCGTCAAAGATTGAGGAAAGATGTACAGGTGCTTGCGTAACTGCATCGTGAATCTGTATCCAGGCTGTTAGACGTGGTCTCCTGTTGGTCTTCTGTTTGTTCCCCTTCATTGTGTAGCGTCCTGTTGGTCCCCTGTCGTGCTCTACTGTCCTGCCCCGCACTCTGTGGGGCTCTACTGTCCTGCCCCGCACTCTGTGGGGCTCTACTGTCCTGCCCCGCACTCTGTGGGGCTCTACTGTCCTGCCCCGCACTCTGTGAGGCAGGACATTATATTGAGCCATGATGCCCCTGTACGCAGGACGGGTAGTGGGCGCTGGGCTGCGCAGAAACAATTAGCTGGTGTGCGCAGCGGGCGGGTGACGGGCGTGACACGACCCGCCGCCGCCCACCAGGACGCCCACACGCCGCCGCCCGCCATGACGCCCACACGCCGCCGCCCGCCAGGACGCCCACACGCCGCCGCCGCCGCCCGCCCGCCCGCACCTAATGTATAGGCAGGTTAATCACGGTATAAACCCACGGTGTTGGCCTCCCGCGGGCCGCTGCCAGTAATGTTGATATCATGGTAATTGTTCCTGTTATTTATTTCCTGCCACGGCATGACGGATTACCCGGGGGGGGGGGGGTGCTGGGGGTGTCTTGCACACTCTTGCTCTCTCTACGGTCATTGATGTCGCTGTCTGGCCACTCTTGCTCTCTCTACGGTCATTGATGTCGCTGTCTGGCCACTCTTGCTCTCTCTACGGTCATTGATGTCGCTGTCTGGCCACTCTTGCTCTCTCTACGGTCATTGATGTCGCTGTCTGGCCACTCTTGCTCTCTCTACGGTCATTGATGTCGCTGTCTGGCCACTCCTGTCCTCTCTACGGTCATTGATGTCGCTGTCTGGCCACTCTTGCCCTCTCTACGGTCATTGATGTCGCTGTCTGGCCACTCTTGCTCTCTCTACGGTCATTGATGTCGCTGTCTGGCCACTCTTGCTCTCTCTACGGTCATTGATGTCGCTGTCTGGCCACTCTTGCTCTCTCTACGGTCATTGATGTCGCTGTCTGGCCACTCTTGCCCTCTCTACGGTCATTGATGTCGCTGTCTGGCCACTCTTGCTCTCTCTACGGTCATTGATGTCGCTGTCTGGCCACTCTTGCTCTCTCTACGGTCATTGATGTCGCTGTCTGGCCACTCTTGTCCTCTCTACGGTCATTGATGTCGCTGTCTGGCCACTCTTGTCCTCTCTACGGTCATTGATGTCGCTGTCTGGCCACTCTTGCTCTCTCTACGGTCATTGATGTCGCTGTCTGGCCACTCTTGCTCTCTCTACAGTCATTGATGTCGCTGTCTGGCCACTCTTGCTCTCTCCATTTAAATATTTTAATTAGTATATTAAAATATACTAATTAATACATGTTAACTTTCGTGTGTGGTTTTTTCTGACTATATGAACGGAAAACATTTACCGCCTAGGAGCTGAAATTTTATAAAATTGTGTTAATAATTAGTAATATAAATATAATTATTATTATTAATATTATTATTATTATTATTATTATTATTATTATTATTATTATTATTATTATTATTATTATTATTTTGTGGTTCTTTGCAGTTGTACGAACTGGACGACAACGTCAAACGGAAGGAATTTCTGGACGAACTCTTCCTATTTATGCAAAAGAGAGGTGAGTACCCCCATGGTTGTCTGGGTATGGTACCCCAGTGGTAGCTGGGCATGGTACACTGGTGAAGCAGTACCGTAATGGTCGCAGAGTACACCAGGAAACGCAGCAATAGGTGACATAAAAGCCAGTAACAACGGCCCGAGTGAAAAGATTCCTCTGGTCTGAAATTTTAGCGGGTCGTGTAAAGAACACAATATGAAACGCCTGTTAGCGGCTGGTGTAAGGTTGGTGCGGGCCCCGCGGCGGCCTCTGAGGGCCCCGACGGGAACTTAATGAGGGGCCCTCGGGTGTGAGGCCTTATAATACCTTTATATGAGAATAATGCTGGAACATCCGAGCATCATCAAGGATATCAGAGTAAAAAAACTCTGCTCATTTGTTTCCGCCTCCGCCGGGGATCGAACCCGGAACCTCAGGACTACGAATCCCGCGTGCTGTCCACTCCACTTTTAACAGTCACTTGTTCACAGTAATTGCTGTTGGGTATGTGCTCAACATGGGTAGGTCAGGGTTTTGCAACATTGAAAAGAGCGTCACGTGAAAGTGTGCCAAGCATCCGCATCCTAGAGATCTCTTTCTATAAATTAGAATGTATGTATCTCTGTTCGAGGGTGCAGGACAGACGCTCGCGGCTAGCCTCACCCAATTGTTCACAGCAATAACTGTAGGGTAGAGGCAGCGCGGCAGATGTGATGGAGGAGCGTGGCAGGTGTAGCAGAGCAGCAGTCATGGCAGGTGTTGTGGTGGAAGGGGGCCATGTACGCGGAAGACGTACAGCTGCCTCATATAACCCTCTTATACATAAGAACATTATAATGTCTTCACTGTGTTAAGACGGACTCTTCCATCACCCCATCCTCCATACCTACCCTTCCACATCACCCTTCCTCCCCACCTTCTTACTCCCTTTTCTTACCTCCTCATCTTTCTCGGGATCTACCTTCTTCCTTTCCATCTTTTTCAAACTCCACTTTCCAGTTCCCTCTTTCATTCCCCCCTCCCCTCTTCAAGTCATGCCCCCTCTCCTTCACGTCTCCTAAATATATACACAGAAATAACATCACATGAGACCAGGAGGCATGGCAGGATGTGCAGAATACCCTCGTTGAAGAGCAGAGGTGCAACAGGTACTCTGAGAGAGAACTCTATCAACATCAGAGGCCCGAGACTGTTCATCATGCTTCCATACATTCGATATAACAAACACAGTCACTGAGAAGGGTGTCGACGAAATACATGCAGACTTTGTTATGCACGGCCCTTGGGAATTTCCGTCAGCAGACTTTAAGATTATGGTTATTGAAGGAAAAAAGAACCAGACAAATCCTCATCTGTTACGTAACATTGCACAGATGCATATAGAAGCAAACTTGGCATCCGACAGCTTCACATACTTCACAGATGGATCAGTAGACCAGCAGGGACAAGAACCCGGAGCTGCAGTTAAAGCAGGAAACTTTGTAAATAGTTGGAGGCTCTCAAATGGATGTTCGACTTTACAAACAGAGATTCTAAAGGCTTTGGAACATGCTCTTGCTGAACACCAACAACAGATTCGTATGTATAATAACACCGATGTTATCATACATACAAATTCGAGAACCGCCATTGAAACCTTGCAAGAATAACACATATGTGATAACATCCATCTGATCACAAATGTCATATAATTAATGCAAACACTCAAACGACAAGGCCGTCGGGTATTTATCAACTGGGTGCCAAGTCATATGGGAATAATAGGAAATGACATTGCAGACGAAGCTGCAAAACTTGCAACTAAGAGAAGAAATGTAGACATTTACACTACCACTAGAGTCTATCACAGATTAAGAAAGTAATTAGAAACAGAGCAATGCAAAAGATGTACAGTGACCACAACACAGCAGTTGCAACATCAGGATCTGCGGGTTGGTACAAGAATTCAACCAACTACGAACCACTAAGTTTGATGAAAGGGAGCAGTAGAGCAACAGAAGTACAATTACATCGCATCAGGCTTGGATACCCATGTGCATGGGAAATAGGCTTACAGGTTCCGGAAGATGAGAGGAAATGTGAGCACTGTGGAGAAATGCCCGACAGACCACTGGAACATTATCTAACACAGTGCACAGTTACAAACCCATTAAGATTTCATCTTAGATTCAACAGAGCAGAAGTTGTTAAACACATATGGCAAAATCTTACTGAAGCGACCATACGAGTCATAAATACTCATACTCCGCCGAAGTAAAACAGAAACAAGCAACATTTAGTGGGCCAGCCAGAGGCTTAGGGCCCGCACAAGAATATCCCTGCAAAAAAAAAAAAACAAAAAAAAACACGCTTCCACTACACATAAGGGACATAACTGGCCGACCCCTCACAGTGTTCAAGAGAGAATTGGATAAACACCTCCAAAGGATACCTGATCAACCAGGCTGTGACTCATACGTCAGTCTGCGAGCAGTCGTGACCGATCTACGGAGACACTGGTCCTCTCAATCATCGGAAGGTAACGGAAAATTAACTTGGCGTCATTCTGTGGAACCAGGTTGTTGAGCCGCGTCTAACAGCCTGGTTGATGAGACCAGGAGGCCTGTCCAGTGACCGGGCCACGGGGACGTTGATCCTTTGAATCATCAAAAGGTAAAGTAACACACTGGCGTGTTGTTGTTATAGATTCAGCTACACGGAACAAGTTCCAAGTAGCACGGGCTATGGTGAGCCCGTAACACTGGCGTGCCTGTGCCCTGCTCTTGTACCCCCATCACCCCTCCCTACGTCCCTGCTCACCTTGCCAGGGGTGTGCAGGTCCCACCACACGCCAGGGGGGAGGCTTGAGGGTAGTGGTGCTCCAGCTGTGACTGTGGCAGCATCAATTACACGCCCGCCACCACACCCCAAGATGACGCCCGGCTCTTTACCTCACCACGGCCGGTGCTAACGAGACAATGGTGGCCTGGGCTGTGATATGAAGCCGGCTGTGGCTCCGGCCCCAAAACACATCAGTTACAGTCCCGCTCCTGTGGCGGGTAAGTCCACTACGGGCTCACCATAGCCCGTGCTACTTGGAACTTTTTGCTCCGAGGAGCTGGATCTAGAACAACAATAATCCTGTCCCAATCCTTACTCGTTACTGCGCCTGGCTACTCCCTCCTTCATTAAACTTAAGGGATACTGGAGGCTGGTTATATCCTCTCTTTACGCTCAGGGAAATCATAGTAACGCGATATATCTATGGTAAGATCCTGGGAGCTGTAGGGTGGGATCGAACCTGCGGTGTGGGGTAGCCTCACACGCACGCGTTACCTGTAAACAATTGGGTTGGCGACTTCTGTTTACATTTATTAAACAATTTACGAGTTGCCTCCTGGTCTCATGTGGGATTATTGAAGAACTGCAGATTTGTAAACATTTTGGTTGGGGGAAAAACATAAGGAAAGCGAAGGACCAAAAGGAAGGGGGAAGGTAACGGATTTAGGTATTTCAAAGAGGAATATGAGATAGGGAAAGGGGGAAAAGGAAACAATGATGGGGCACCAAAGAGGACGGGGGGAAGGGGAGGTTCAGGTGTCATGATATGACATTCCGGCGGAGGTGGGAGTCGTGACTGTTACAAATGACTGGCTGGGGGAGGGGTGAGGGGGAGTGAGAGGTGAGGGAGTGAGAGGTGAGGGGAGGTGAGGGAGTGAGAGGTGAGGGAGTGAGAGGTGAGGGAGTGAGAGGTGAGGGAGTGAGAGGTGAGGGAAGGTCAGGGGGCTGCAGGGATAAGGGGTTCGTGTTGATGGGAGGGGAAGTGAGGGTTCTTGCTAAGGGCGAGAAGCAAGTTCCTTCTGAGGGGAACAGGGGGGTCGGATCCTCACTTTTCAAGCTCTTCTGCTCTGGTTCATACGCTATTCATCATACACACACCTGCCTCGACCCCCCAACAGAATACATCACATACGCTGATGATGTCACCCAACTAACATGCCAGCCAGGACCATCAAAGTCACTACTGGCCGACAAGACCAAGGAAGCAATTCTTAAACAACTCTGAAAAGCAATGGAAAATAAGTTTAAATAAACCAGAGTTCCGGATCACACTGCAACAACAGACCTCATTGTCCTTGACAGCCTTGCGGGCTATTCATGCCCGTGCCACCTCTTGGGGGGCTTAATCTTTATCAATCATTTTGACAGCCGCCGGATCTAATATGCGGAGGGTGGTGGAATATTGGGATTCAAGATTAACAATGTATATTGTTACATATATTGGACATGTTCTCATGTCTATCCTGCCATATATTGGACATGTTCTCATGTCTATCCTGCCATATATTGGACATGTTCTCATGTCTATCCTGCCATATATTGGACATGTTCTCATGTCTATCCTGCCATATATTGGACATGTTCTCATGTCTATCCTGCCATATATTGGACATGTTCTCATGTCTATCCTGCCATGTGTTGAACATATACCCCCCCCCCCCTCCCTCATCTCACTCTAGGAAGTGATGGGTTGAGGGTAGACTGTTTTACACAATTTAAAATTTAGACAAGATAGCGCCTGCAATGGGCGCAGGAACCTGTACATCACTTGATTGATAGTTAAAGGGACCGAAGAGCCGAAGCTCAACCCACCCGCAAGCACAATTACATGAGTGGAGGTAGGTGAGTACACACGCACTCACAAAAAAACAAACTCTCCCTCTCCCTCTCTCTCTCCCCCTTCCACTCTCCCTCCCCTCTCCCCCCTCCCACAGGCGGTCTCTACCACCCACCATGACCGTCCCCCCCCTCCCCCCCCCTCCCGTAAAACACCGGAATGAACCCATTACAAGATAAGGGGGTGAATGCTTAAATTCGCTAATGGTGGATAATTAAATAATCTCTCCCATTAGGGTCTTTCATATCAATATATATGTAGATGTTTCCCCCTCCCCCCCCCACTTTGTGGGATGGACAGAGGCCACGCCCACCTCTCCGCCCACCTCTCCGCCCACCTAGGCTAGCCGGCAGCTGAGTGGACAGAACACTGGACGCGTGATCCTGTGGTCCCGGGTTCAATCCCAAGCGACGGCGAGAAATAATGGGTAGAGTTTCTTTCCACCCTGATGCCTCTGTTACCTAGCAGTAAATAGGTACCTGGGAGTTAGTCAGCTGTCACGGGCTGCTTCCTGGGGGTGGAGGCCTGGTCGAGGACCGGGCCGCGGGGACACTTAAGCCCCGAAATCACATCTAACACTTTATGTAGGGTATACGTAAATCTGTGTATCTATGTATTTACGTATGTAGGTTAGCTTAGCATTTTAAAAGCACCGAATCACCTTCTGTGGTTGAGTGTTCAATAAACCCTTGAACTGTATGTTTAACACTTCTCTAACCCTGTCCATGGAGGACAGAAGAAAATGTATATATGCTGGTTAGCATTGTAAATGTGTGGCCACGTCTGTGGTAGAAAATAATAAAAAAAAAAGCCCCGAAATCATCTCAAGATAACCTCAAGAAGATAACCTTATGTTCCTAGGCTGGGTTCTATCGTGTCTATCCCCCCCCCCCACACACACACACCCACATTACACCTGCCCTTCTTTCATAATTACCTACTTGATCACAGACCCACCTGTAATCTTACTCGTATATACATGGCATGGCACATACATGGCATATACATCTGGCATGGCCAGATGTAGTCATCTGCCGCAGCCCACTCACTTCAACCCATTCACGGGACCATTCACGGGGCCATTCACGAGACCATTCACGGGACCATTCACGGGACCATTCACGGGACCATTCACGGGGCCATTCACGGGGCCATTCACGGGGCCATTCACGGGGCCATTCACGGGACCATTCACGGGGCCATTCACGGGACCATTCACGGGGCCATTCACGGGACTAAAGAGCCAATGCTTATCCCCCGCAAGCACAACTAGGTGAGTACCCACCAACTCTGCAGATGCAGCCCCTTACACCAGTCAACCCGCCACACAGCCCTCCCCACAGCCCCTCCCCACAGCCCCTCCTCACAGCCCCTCCTCACAGCCCCTCCCCACAGCCCCTCCCCACAGCCCCTCCTCACAGCCCCTCCCCACAGCCCCTCCCCACAGCCCCTCCCCCACTGCCCCTCCCCCACAGCCCCTCCCCCCACAGCCCCTCCCCCCACAGCCCCTCCCCACAGCCCCTCCCCCACAGCCCCTCCCCACAGCCCCTCCCCCACAGCGCCTCCCCCACAGCCCCTCCCCCCACAGCCCCTCCCCACAGCCCCTCTCCCCACAGCCCCTCCCCCCACAGCCCCTCCCCCACAGCCCCTCCCCCACAGCCCCTCCCCCACAGCCCCTCCCCCACAGCCCCTCCCCCACAGCCCCTCCCCCACAGCCACTCCCCACAGCCCCTCCCCCACAGCCCCTCCCCCACAGCCCCTCCTCACAGCCCCTCCCCACAGCCCCTCCCCCACAGCCCAGCCCCCAATATAAGAAATATTGCCGGAACAACCGTGGACATCTTCAAGAGAAAACTGGACGGTTTTCTAAGAGAAGTTCCGGATCAGCCGGGCTGTGGTGGGTACGTGGCCCTGCGGGCCGCTCCAAGCAACAGCCTGGTGGACCAAACTCTCACAAGTCGAGCCTGGCCTCGGGCCGGGCTTGGGGAGTAGAAGAACTCCCAGAACCCCATCAACCAGGTATCAACCAGCCCCTCCCCCACAGCGCCTCCCCCACAGCCCCTCCCCCACAGCCCCTCCCCACAGCCCCTCCCCCACAGCCCCTCCCCCACAGCCCCTCCCCCACAGCCCCTCCCCCACAGCCCCTCCCCCACAGCCCCTCCCCACAACCCCTCCCCACAGCCCCTCCCCCACAGCGCCTCCCCCACAGCCCCTCCCCCACAGCGCCTCCCCCACAGCCCCTCCCCACAGCCCCTCCCCACAGCCCCTCCCCCACAGCCCCTCCCCCACAGCCCCTCCCCCACAGCCCCTCCCCACAGCCCCCCCCACAGCCCCTCCCCACACCTGGCCAATATATAAACGAATCCCCTAATTATGTATCTGTGTATTTTGGTCTTACGGGCTATTCATGCCCGTGCCACCTCTTGGGTGGCTTAATCTTTATCATCAATCAATTATGTATCTGTCATCCCGGCTTAACAAAGTGTTGCTTAACACTTGTGTTATATCCCCGGCTGGTGTAACCATCCCCTGGAGACCCCTGGAGACCCCCGGAGACCACCCGGAGACCTCTGGAGACCCCCAGAGACCTCCAGAGACCTCCAGACACCCCCGGAGACCTCCCTGAGACACCCTCGGAGACCCCCGGAGAACCCCCCCGGAGACCCCCCGGAGACCCCCGGTGACCCGCCCGGATACCCCCCGGAGACCCCCGGTGACCCGCCCGGAGACCCCCAGAGACCCCCCCGGAGACTCCCCGGAGACCCCCCGGAGACTCCCCGGAGACCCCCCGGAGAACCCCCCCGGAGACCCCCCGGAGACCCCCCTGAGACCCCCGGAGACCCCCGGAGACTTCCCGGAGACCCCCTGGAGACTCCCCGGAGACCCCCGGAGACTTCCCGGAGACCCCCTGGAGACTCCCCGGAGACCCCCCGGAGACCACCCCCCCGGAGACCCCCCCCCCTCCCGGGAGACCCCCCGGTGACCCCCCCGGAGTCCCCAGGAGACTCCCCGGAGATCTTCAAAGACCCCCTCCTCCTCCCTCCTGCCTCTCACCTCCTCCTCCCCCTTCCTCTCACCCCCTCCTCCCCCTGCCTCTCACCCCACCCTCCCCCTGCCTCTCACCCCACCCTCCCCCCTGCCTCTCTCCCCACCCTCCCCCCTGCCTCTCTCCCCCTCCTCCCCCCTGCCTCTCACCCCACCCTCCCCCCTGCCTCTCACCCCCCCTCCCCCCTGCCTCTCTCCCCACCCTCCCCCCTGCCTCTCTCCCCCTCCTCCCCCCTGCCTCTCACCCCCTCCTCCCCCCTGCCTCTCTCCCCACCCTCCCCCCTGCCTCTCACCCCACCCTCCCCCCTGCCTCTCTCCCCACCCTCCCCCCTGCCTCTCTCCCCACCCTCCCCCCTGCCTCTCTCCCCCTCCTCCCCCCTGCCTCTCACCCCACCCTCCCCCCTGCCTCTCTCTCCACCCTTCCCCCTGCCTCTCTCCCCCTCCTCCCCCCTGCCTCTCACCCCACCCTCCCCCCTGCCTCTCACCCCACCCTCCCCCCTGCCTCTCACCCCACCCTCCCCCCTGCCTCTCTCCCCATTCTCCCCCCTGCCTCTCTCCCCCTCCTCCCCCCTGCCTCTCTCCCCACCCTCCCCCTACCTCTCTCCCCCTCCTCCCCCCTGCCTCTCACCCCACCCTCCCCCCTGCCTCTCTCCCCACCCTCCCCCCTGCCTCTCACCCCCTCCTCCCCCTGCCTCTCACCCCTCCTCCCCCCCTGCCTCTCACCCCCTCCTCCCCCCTGCCTCTCACCCCCTCCTCCCCCCTGCCTCTCACCCCTCCTCCCCCCTGCCTCTCACCCCCTCCGCCCCCCTGCCTCTCACCCCCTCCTCCCCCCTGCCTCTCACTCCCTCCTCCCCCCTGCCTCTCACCCCCTCCTCCCCCCTGCCTCTCACCCCCTCCTCCCCCCTGCCTCTCACCCCTCCTCCCCCCTGCCTCTCACCCCCTCCTCCCCCTGCCTCTCACCCCCCCCCCCTTGAGCCCATCAACTACGGGCTTCCCACCCTTGATGTTTCTCACTCTCCTCATTTATCAGCCCTCTGTCTTCACACACTCCATCACTCCATCATTGCTCTTTCCCCTCGACCCTACCCTCGACCCTCTGAATTCCTTCTCCCGTCCCCTTCTTCCCCTCTTCTTTATCACACTGATATGTACTGACTTTTCCTCCCTATTTCAAATTCTAAACCTTTATTTGATGAACTGAAGGAAGGGGAAAGGCTTCCGCGTGCTAATATGAGCCTTATGAGTGGCTATTGGAACTGGGCCGGGCTGTTTATGGGCACCAGAAATTTGGTGTCGTTTTTAAAACTAGTTTCAACTGTTGGGTGTGGTGTGAAGGATTGACTCTAGACGCTCAGTGTACCCATGGCACTGAGCGCTGTTGTGGTTGGTGCTGTGCTGTGGGTGGATGGGTGTGGGTGTGTGGGCGGGGGTGTGGGGGCGGGGGTGTTGGTGTGGGTGTGGGTGGGCGGGTGTTGGTGTAGGTGGGTGTGGGTGGGTGGGTGTGGGTGTGGGTGGCAGGCCGCCCACCGGGATATAGAGCGATAAGTCACACTCTTGTGATGGGTGGGGCAGGGGGCGTGAGGGCGGCCTCACCCTGGCGGGGTTGATGCCGTCCCTCTCTTCCTCCACCTGATTGATGCTCCACCAGAGTGCTCACGCTCCCCTCTGCAACACCAATTGTCGGAACAATCGTGGACATCTTCAAGAAAAAACTGCATCATTTCCTCCAAGGAGTGCCGGACCAACCGGGCTGTGGTGGGTATGTGGGCCTGCGGGCCGCTCCAAGCAACAGCCTGGTGGACCAAACTCTCACAAGTCAAGCCTGGCCTCGGGCCGGGCTTGGGGAGTAGAAGAACTCCCAGAACCCCATCAACCAGGTACCACCCAGGTGGCTTAATAACTCTCCCGCGGTTAATAGGTTTAAGACCTATTATAGGTATAGGTTAAGTAATAATTGTAATTACGAAGCAATAAGATGCTTATCTTAACATACTAAGAAGGTTAGGTAAGGTCGGTGTTTTCTATGAAGCTTTTCAAGGTAAACTAAAATATTCACAATAAATTAGTATGTCATATATGCACTTATTTAATAAGTCAATATTGACTGTAAGAAAGTGCGAGAACGGGTTGCTCAAAATACAGGAAGTTGCATCCACTGCATTTTTGGGGTAGACTATTGCTTGCCTCTATTATTTTATAATAAATGCAATATTGCTGTACAATTTTGCAACATGCATTCATATTCAGGTGCTTTATTCCTAACAAACTTCATACAATTCTAGCGTTAGGCTGCAAGCAGCTTCGTTTAATAGCCTGGTTGACCAGATCACCAACCAGGGGCCAGATTCACGAAGCAGTTACGCAAGTACTTACGAAGCTGTACATCTTTCCTCAATCTTTGACGGCTTTGGTTACATTTATTAAACAGTTTACAAGCATGAAAACTTCACATTTATTAAACAGTTTACAAGCATGAAAACTTCCCAATCAACTGTTGGTATTGTTATAAACAGTCTCCGGGTGCTTCAGAGCTTATTAACTGTTTAATAATTGTAAACAAAGCCGCCAAAGATCGAGAAATGATGTACAGGTTCGTAAGTGCTTCCTTAACTGCTTCGTGAATCTGGCCCCTGGCCTCTTGGTCAGAGACCGGGCCGCGGAATCACCACAGAATAAGATGGAGTGACCAGTTGCACTCACCTAGTTGTGCTTACGGGGGTTGAGCTTCGGCTCTTGGGTCCATGTGATAAGCAGATGTTGGCTGTATCGATCAGTGTAGTGAAGTGGTTCTTCAGGGTGTGATGTGTAGATATTACTCACAGGGAAGGTTACACAGCCTGATTGATCATGCCATGTTGACTCAGGCTCGGGTCTATTGTGTCGACACACCACGTCCATGATAGTTTCAGGTCTATTGTGTTGACACACCACGTCCACGATAGCTTCGGGTCTATTAAGAAGCTGTCAGGAAGGGCGTTCAGGAGCCTGCGCCTCATTCACATGTCTAGGTATATGTGGCTCTGGTATATATGTGTATATGTGGCTCCGATGTACACGTGTATATGTAGCTCTGATGTACACATGTGTACACGTGGCTCGGATGTACACATGTGTATCAGCTGTGGAGGGAGAGAGAGAGATTACGAGAGCATGCGAGGTCACTAACTATAAATTTAACTATGCACTTAACTGATGCTTGTTCATAATTCTACTAGAGGTTTCCAAGCAACAAAGGAGGCGGGGCTGTAAGCTGAAGACGCTGTAACTCTCCATAGCGAAGAACTTTGTCTTTCAAAGATTACGATGCCTCTCGGTACTTGTTTATGAAGTAGTTCAGCCGCCGACTCGATTGCCTCCTAATTGTCGGGAGCCTAATGACGTGAATTCAATTACCCGGAGAACACACAGCGAGGTAAAGTTTTGATTTAATTATAGGTATACGTATTCAGCCTGTGACGTGTTCATTTGCCCAACATGAAAAGTATAATTGTTTCTGTGATAGAGCCGCTTGGGCTTACCTTGAGGGGGTGCGTAGGGGTGTTGGGGGGTGGTGGGGGAGTAGGACTATCCCGGGCTAGGAGTACTGAAGTGCTAAACTACTCTCCTCTGCTCTTATCTCCTCCCACATCCCCTCTCTCGCGGGGCTAGGACTTGCTATCCACACACACACACACACACACACACACACACACACACACACACACACACACACACACACACACACACACACACACACACACAGGGGGCCTGGTAGCTTGGTGGACAGCACGCTGTACACGTGATCTGGTGGCCCAGGTTCGATTCCCGGCGCCGGCGAGAAATAATGGGCAGGTTTCTTTTACCCCTGGTGCCCCTGTTACCTAGCAGTAAATAGGTACCTGGGAGTTAATCAGCTGTCACGGGCTGCTTCCTGGTGTATGTGTGTGGTGTGAAAAAAAAAACAGAAAAATAGTAGTTAGTAACAGTTGATTGACAGTTGAGAGGCGGACCGAAAGAGCACAGCTCAACCCCCGCAAGCACAACTAGGTGAATACAACTAGGTGAACTAGGTGAATACAAGAGGCACTGAACTACAGGCCAGTGTCCTCTTAGCTTGTATACCATGCAAGGTGATGGAGAAAATCGTGAGAAAAAACCTAGTTTTTTAATACCTCAAATCTTACATTACTGACCGGCTCCAGTATGTTTCTGTGAATAATTCAATTTCTCCCACCCTACCCATCAACATTGGTGTTCGTCAGCGCAGCATACTTGGCCCTCTCCTCTTTCTCATCTACATTAATGACCTTCCAAATGCCTCCCAACACCTCAAACCAATTCTATTTGCTGACGACACAACCTTCATTTACTCCAATCCTGACCTCGCTCTAAATGTCGCAGTAAATATTGAGCTAAATAAAGTCCATCTTTGGCTAACTGCCAACAAACTCACCCTCAACATTGACAAAACTTTTTATATTTTGTTTGGCAATAAATCCTCAAATCAAATAAATCTCAGGATAAACAATACCCAAATTTGTAACAAAGTACATGGCAAAATCCTTGGTGTTCTCATTGTCCACAAGCTTACCTTGGAGATCTCTTACCTTCAAGATCTCATCTCAAGATAAGCTGAATTTCCAGGGACACATTCTAAATATATCAAAAAAAGTTTCAAAAACTGTTGGCATTCTTTCTAAGATCAGATATTATGTACCTCGTCTTGCCCTGGTGACGTTCTATTACTCCGTCATCTATGGTATTAGTGCTTGGGGTTCTACTATCCAAAATCATTTACGTCCTCTAATTACTCAACACAAAGCTGCTATTAGGACAATATCCAACTCTGGCCCCAGACATCACTCGGTACCCCTACTCAAATCTCTGAATATGTTAGATATTAAGTCACTGCACATCCTCTCATGTGTATTATATATATATATATATATATATATATATATATATATATATATATATATGTCGTACCTAGTAGCCAGAACTCACTTCTCAGCCTACTATTCAAGGCCCGATTTGCCTAATAAGCCAAGTTTTCCTGAATTAATATATTTACTATAATTTTTTTCTTATGAAATGATAAAGCAACCCTTTTCTCTATGTATGAGGTCAATTTTTTTTTATT
This sequence comes from Procambarus clarkii, assembly GCF_040958095.1. Lineage (NCBI taxonomy): Eukaryota > Metazoa > Arthropoda > Malacostraca > Decapoda > Cambaridae > Procambarus > Procambarus clarkii. The sequence goes on along the minus strand of NC_091159.1, from coordinate 13,490,535 downwards.
GGAGTTAAAATTAACGTAGATATATGACCGAACCTAACCAACCCTACCTAACCTAACCTAACCTATATTTATAGGTAAGGTTAGGTTAGGTAGCCAAAAAAAGCTAGGTTAGGTTAGGTTAGGTAGGTTAGGTAGACGAAAACACATTAATTCATGAAAACTTGGCATATTAGGCAAATCGGGCCTTGAATAGTAGGCTGAGAAGTGCGTTCTGGCTATTAGGTACGACATATATATATATATATATATATATATATATATATATATATATATATATATATATATATATATATATATATATATATAAATATATAAAACGCTGAACTGTAATGCCAATCCTGACCTTAAAAGCTTCCTTGAAGTGTGTAACAAAACCCATGAGCACCACACCAGAAACAAATACTTTTTTTATATTCCAAGAGTACGACTTAATCAAACTAGAAATGGTCTACAAATCAAGGGACCCAGAATGTGGAATGACCTTCCCAACCATGTTAAAGACTGTACCTCTCAACCAGTTTAAGATAAAAACTAAGCACTACCTAACTAACTCCCTATAGTGGGCATAATAGGAAATGACATTGCAGACGAAGCTGCAAAACTTGCTACTAAGAGGAGAAATGTAGACATTTACATACCACTGAGTCTATCACAGATTAAGAAAGTAATTCTAAACAGAGCAATGCAAAAGATGTACAGTGACCACAACACAGCAGTTGCAACATCAGGATCTGCGGGTTGGTACAAGAATTCAACCATCTACGAACCACTTAGTTTGATGAAAGGGAGCAGTAGAGCAACAGAAGTACACTTACATCGCATCAGGCTTGGATACCCATGTGCATGGGAAATAGGCTTACAGGTTCCGGAAGATGAGAGGAAATGTCAACACTGTGGAGAAATGCCCGACAGACCACTGGAACATTATCTAACACAGTGCACAGCTACACCCACAACAGACCACTGGAAAATTATCTAACACAGTGCACAGTTACAAACCCCTTAAGATTTCAACTTAGATTCAACAGAGCAGAAGAAGTTGTTAAACACATATGGCAAAATCTAACTGAAGCGACCATACGAGTCATAAATACTCATACTTCGCCCAAGTAAAACAGAAACAAGCAACACTTAGTGGGCCAGCCAGAGGCTTAGGGCCCGCGCAGGAATATCCCTGCAAAAAAAAAAAAAAAAAAAAAAAACCTCCCTGTAACCTACCTTAACCCTATAATGTCTACCCATGTCTGCTATTTTTAAACAATGCTGTTTGTCGACCAAATTGTATTTTTGCTATTTTTCTGCCATGTTCCCCCCTTTTTTATTTTTATATTTTCTCAACACATTTTATACATTAATCTCAATTAGTATTATGTTTTAGTCTTTAGTGTCTTTCCTGCCCGAAACGCTTTGCGTAATAGTGGCTTTAGGCATTGTATGTACTAGCTCTATCTATAAATCCATCAATATTTGTATCACACCTTGTATGTATGTATTTTACCAGAATAAACATTTGAATTTGAATAGAACACATCTGAAGAGAAGAGACTGTGTGACAACCCATCAACATGGGTTCAGGGAGGGTAAATCTTGCCTTACAGGCTTAATAGAATTCTATGATCAGGTGACAAAGATTAAGCAAGAAAGAGAAGGATGGGCGGACTGCATTTTCTTGGACTGTCGGAAAGCCTTTGACACAGTACCCCATAAGAGGCTGATGCATAAGCTGGAGAAACAGGCAGGAGTAACTGGTAGGGTGCTCCAGTGGATAAGGGAGTACCTAAGCAATAGGAAGCAGAGAGTTACAGTGAGGGGTGAGACCTCAGATTGGCGTGAAGTCACCAGTGGAGTCACACAGGGCTCTGTACTCGGACCTATTTTGTTTCTGATATACGTAAATGATCTCCCAGAGGGTATAGACTCATTACTCTCAATGTTTGCTGACGACGCCAAAATTATGAGAAGGATTAAGACAGAAGAGGACAGCTTGAGGCTTCAAGAAGACCTGGACAAGCTGCAGGAACGGTCGAACAAATGGTCGAACAAATAGTTAAATAGAGTTTAACTCAAACAAATGTAATGTAATGTAATGAAGATAGGCGTAGGGAGCAGGAGACCAGATACAAGGTATCATTTGGGAGATGAAATACTTCAAGAGTCAGAGAGAAAGACCTGGGGGTTGATATCACACCAGACTTGTCCCCTGAAGCCCATATTAAGAGGAAAACATCAGCGGCATATGCCAGGTTGGCTTATTATTATTATTAACATCTTTATTGACAAAATTAATTACAATTTTGCCTAATCTGAGGATTTTGATAGGTCTTATTAAAGTGAGGATAATGCTAGTATTCACTGTCACGCAGGACAGAGGGTCATACATGAGACAATAGGTCTAAACTGTAGGCTGAAGCACATATATATCATTGTTACAATCAATGTTTTAATGTATGGATACGTGAAAACAACTTTCTATTGTGCACTGCCACACAAGGGCAGGGATGGGTTCATAAGTGATACAGCTTAGAAGTAATATAAATAAAAATTGTTCTTCATTCTTTAAAATGGACAAGCAAATTTTGGATAAATTGTTAGGATGTCGTCCAGAACACCTGAGTCAATAAAATAGTTACACAGTTGGTGGTACAAGAGGCCAGGAGGTCTAAAGTCCTTTACGGCTTCACATTCAGCAATATAGTGTTCTAGTGAATGCATTAAAGGTTTATCACAGAGTTTACAATCTGAATATTCTGGTAGTGGCTCAGCCTCACTAACCTGCCAGATGTGTCTATAGCCAAGGCGAATTCGCGCAGTGACTACATCACATTGCCTGGTCCGGTTACTGTGCTGACCATACAAATACCTATTATTACAAAACTTGTCATAACTTTTAATACTGCAGCTTTCAGGTCTCTGGCCATTTCTTAGTTCTTCTAAATTTGAATTAATTTCTTTAATTTGTATGTTTCTAATAACTGCATTAGATAGTCCAAAGTCATAATCAATGTTTTCTTTCCTGCAAGCCTCATTGGCCAATTGATCTACAAAGTCATGTTTTCCAACTCCAACATGGGATGGGATCCACACAAATTTTATACATGAGTTATTATCATTGGCAAAAATTACATTCCATTTAATATTACAAGCTACTTCCGACATACATTGTAATGGGTTATTTAAGGACTGCAGAGCACTTTTAGAGTCACAGAATATCACTCCACCACCATTGAGCTTAAGGTATTCAGTGGCTAGATAAATACCCAATAGCTCGGTCTGTGTCGTGCTTGCCCAGTTGTTCAATCTCTGTGTACTAGTCATGATCATTTCATTCCCTTTATACACTGCACATTCACAACCTGTTCTACCAGTGCCTAACTGCACAGAGCCATCAGTAAAGGCATAGGATTCAGTCGGTTTGAAAATTTGAAGATGACTGTCAATAGCTTCTAATGTTATACATCTCAAAATGTCAGTGTTATACATTTGTTTTACACTGATGGGAGTATAATGCAGAGAGACCTCCACATCTTTCCAAGGGGAAATATAGTGAACAGTTTTATCAGGGTTAAGAGATAGATACATTCAGTTTCTGAAGATTATAGGCACAACAACTGAGCCACACACTGTAGGGAGCTTTTTGCGGCGGATTGAGGGAACAGTCAGAATGGTTTAGAATGGATCTTAATTTAATTTGAATAGAGCTGGGGGGACCATTATTTTTCAAAGTTTTGGCGCAAAACATAGTACTAAGTAGAACTATTCTTTCGTAAATGGAAGGTAAGTTTAGTTCCTTTCTCATGTTAACAATTCTGACAGTTCTAGGACAACCCAGGATGATGCGCATGGCATCATTCTGTACTACATCTAGGCCTTGTAATTGTTTAGGAGAAAAATTAAGAAGATGCAAGGCATAATAATCAATAACAGATCGTATAAAGGCAATATAAAAACTACGAGCATATTTTATGTTAATGCCAAATCCTTTGCCAACAAGAGTTTTGAGAGGTTTAAGACGCTCAACTAGTTTTTTACGCAGGTTGCTGACGAGATTTGTATCATTAACCTCGACTCCAAGATATTTATAAGACTCACAAGTCTCCACGGGCACTCCATTAATAGTATAGTTAGCATGAAGAGAATGGGGAATAAGCTAACATAAGAACGACCTTTAGGAACTTGTGTAAGGAATCTTTCATAACTTTGTATACCACATATGTCAGACCAATCCTGGAGTATTGGAGCACAGGGTTCAAGTGAGAGAGGAAGTTTGACAGTAGAGAGCGGTATGGAATGGAATACTACACGGGTACTCTCGGATGGAATGTTGTTCATTCTTCAACCTCACTTTCCAGACCTTGAGGTTACCTTGAGATGATTACGGGGCTTAGCGGCCCCGCGGCCCGGTCTTCAACCAGGCCTCCTTGTTGCTGCACTGGTCAACCAGGCTATTGCTTGCTTGCTTGCTTGCCTGATTTCCTGCTTGTTGGGGGTTCTGGGAGTTCTTCTACTCCCCAAGCCCGGCCCGAGGCCAAACTTGCATTGTGAGAGCTTGGTCCACCAGGCTGTTGCTTGAAGCGGCTCGAAGTACCCACATACCCGGTGAGATTACATGGCTGGGACGTGTACAGAACACCTTTACTGCACACACACACATGTACTCGTCAAAGCATGTTAAGGGACCGACTCAAAACACTCCAAATTTACTTCTTGGATCAAAGACTGGAAAGATATTTCATAATGTACACACTGAAATTACTGGAAGTACAGGTGCCAAGCCAGCCCAGTTGTGTACAACATACTGGAGGGAGAGAGATGGCGCCGAGCATAAAATATATCCAGAGAAAAGATTGGGCGCCATAAGCACGATTAGAGCAACACCTTGTCAACACGACAAGCCTCCCTCGTCACTCTCTTGCCAACAAATATCAGAAATGTCGCCGGAACAACATACTGGAGCGGGCGTGGACATGTGGGGGGTGTGGATATGTTGGGGTGAGCGTGTGGACATGTGGGGTGGGGGTGTGGATATGTTGGGGTGAGCGTGTGGACATGTGGGGTGGGGGTGTGGATATGTTGGGGTGAGCGTGTGGACATGTGGGGTGTGGATAAACAGGGTGGTAGATGGAGACCTCTTCGCTCCATTACTCTCAACTTCACCATACAGAGATCAAAGGTCACAATTGTGACCTTTCAATTTCAGTGACCTGAAATTTCACGCGGGTGTGTGTGTGTGTGTGTGTGGCGTGCACAGCCAGGCAGTGTGTGTGCACTCAACCTCATCCAGGGGTCAACAATGGGTGTTGATGTGTATAATGGCGTGAATGGGCCCTTAGGGACGGGTGGTGACTCCTGAGCCCCGCCTCACCAGCTGTTGTCTGTCTCTGGCAGTGGAGCCGACGTCTCTCCTCTTTACTCTCTGTGTCTACCTTCCCTGACTTTATTGTATTCACTTCTGATGTTTTCTTCTCGAGTCCATTCTCAGATATTTATGTCTCGGATGTCTTATGTCTCATTCTCATATCTCTCTCTCTCTCTCTCTCTCTCTCTCTCTCTCTCTCTCTCTCTCTCTCTCTCTCTCTCTCTCTCTCTCTCTCTCTCTCTCTCTCTCTCTCTCTTTCTCTCTCTCTCTCTCTCTCTCTCTCTCTCTCTCTCTCTCTCTCTCTCTCTCTCTCTCTCTCTCTCTCTCTCTCTTTCTCTTTCTCTCTCTCTCTCTCTCTCTCTCTCTCTCTCTCTCTCTCTCTCTCTCTCTCTCTCTCTCTCTCTCTCTCTCTCTCTCTCTCTCTCTCTCTCTCTCTCTCTCTCTCTCTTCAGAGATACACTTTCGGGAATCCGTTTGAATGACATGTTTTCTCTCGCCTCTTCATCGGATTTCAATATTTTCGAGTTTATCTAATGTGTGTGTGTGTGTGTGTGTGTGTGTGTGTGTGTGTGTGTGTGTGTGTGTGTGTGTGTGTGTATGTATGTGTGTGTGTGTGTGTGTGTGTGTGTGTGTGTGTGTGTGGAGAATCGCAGAGAACTGTGTATTTGTCCGTATGCCTCTCTGACGTGTTTATTATTGTGTTCAGGCACGTGAAAGCGATGGGTGTTGTAATTAATGTATTTGTGTATGTGCGTCTTATATACATTGATATAGCCGTATTTGTATGTTTTTTACATTGTTGTTAAAACATGAGAGAGTATGACAGAGTTAGCAGTGGTGTCCTTTGTCTCGGGAAGTGTAACTGTGACAGAGTAAGAGATGTTTCCAACACACAAATGCAAGTGAATAACTGATCAGCTCACTTGTTGTTGTTGTTTTAGGTTCAGCAACTCGGGACAAAAGTTCCAAGTAGCACGGGCTATGGTGAGCCCGTAGTGGACTTTATATATTTGTATATATATATATATATATATATATATATATATATATATATTAGCCAGAACGCACTACTTGGGCTACTATGCAAGGTACACTTTGTCTAATAAGCCAAGTTTTCCAGAAGTTATATACTTTTCTTAGATAAATTGTTTAACATAACTAAATCAGTAAATCATGTTCTCAATATAATATAATAATATTAATTGAAATAAACCAATTGCCATTTTTTTTGTAAAATAACGAAAATCACTCTGCCTATTAGGCAAATTGGGCCTTGCATACTAGGCCGAGAAGTCTGTTCTGAGTATCGTAGCCCAGTAGGACTCGACCCAGTACCATGCTTTAAGAAATATCGGTATTCTTAGCGACCCCCCTTCACCCCTCCTTTCTGCCATTTTCAAGAAGTCTGACATGAAATCAGGAGTTTGTTTGCCGTAGAGTTTTGATGGCTGCTATTTCCGCTAAATGTGTTAATAAAAATAAATAAAATTTACTCGCGCATTTTAATGTTTACTCGAAAAAGGGGAGTGGAAATTCATTCAATTTCCAGCATTACAGTTTCTGGGAGAGAGAGAGAAGGAAAGTAGGAATAGAGAATCGGATACCACTGGGCCCCCCATCTCGTGTGTACTTATATATATATTAGTACACACATTATATGTATATATATATATATATATATATATATATATATATATATATATATATATATATATATATATATATATATATATATATATTCCACCGCCCACTGGAAACTGTATTGGAGGGGATCTAAACATTCCCTCTAATGCGTTATGCGTGGTTTCCTCCGAGGCTATGGGTCCCCCTTCTTCCAGCTAGAGGTGGTACTCTTGTTATATATATATATATATATATATATATATATATATATATATATATATATATATATATATATACATATACATATATATATATACACACACACAGGCCACGCCCACTGGCCCCGCCCACATCCACTGGCCCCGCCCACACCCACATAACCCGCCCACGCCCACTGGCCCCGCCCACACCCACATACCCCGCCCACACCCACTGGCCCCGCCCACGCCCACTGGCCCCGCCCACGCCCACTGGCCCCGCCCAGGATCGTAAACCTTGGCTTGCGGTCTGGGTCAGAACGGTCCAACATTCAAATACTAAATTAAATTGTTGAGTGACTTTCCCAGAGGATACGCAGAGTTTTCAGATTGATGTGGACAATGAACGAAGAATTCGGAGACGGATAATGGGCGATACATTGTGGAAAAAGCGCCAAACTGTCGCTTAATGCATGCTAGAATAAGCTCTCCCGGGACTGATCACTCTCTCATAATAGCTTTTTTGCATTTATTTTAACTATACAAACCACAGCAATAAAGAGAATCACAGATATGATAGAATGAACGATAAGTAATCTAACTACAGCAGTATACTCCGTTGTCAATCATAACAAACTTGATTAAATGATTCCAAACGAGATTCAGATAGGTGTGGTCTCAAACCTCATAAACAACACTTGTGAAGGATATGAGGACAAGGAATCAGGATCAGAACGGTGTCTAAATGGTTGTTCCAGTGTAGATCGCGCGCCATGCCTTCAAGTCACCCTTGAGGGCGACCTCCAGCTGTGGAGCTGCGACTTAACCTACTTGAATCAAGGAAGGAAATGTCACCAGCAACTCCTCGAAGTCCAAGTTTCACAGAGCCACAACACAGCCCTCAACATACAGCTCTTGTGTTGGTTATGTGTTGCCCTAAACTACCCTACTAGGTCAACTACTACTAGGCCTGGTCGACGACCGGGCCGCGGGGACGCTAAGCCCCGGAAGCACCTCAAGGTAACCTCAAGGTAACCCTCAACCACACAGCATCAACACCAACAACATGCTGGTGGCTCTGTAGATCAACCCATTAACCAGCACCTATCTACTTCCTTATCTCTTCCACTCTAACATAAACTATTGTCATTCAGGTCACGCCATCTATTTAATAAAATTCTATGAATTTTCAAACAGAATAAGGACTTGAAGAACTGTGGAATAATGTTAGTTTTAATATTTGTACTTAAGAAATGTTCTTAAAGTTAGTGTCAAAATTCATAAAATCATATTCTAAATAACATAAATGATTTATACTACAATAGACACTCGATCAACTTTATTAAACCACTAGATAAAGAACTTTTGAAATGTGTCTAAAAATTCAACTTTAATTTACACTGCTGTAAGCCTGTAAACTCCAGCCAAAAGTGTAACGATTTGAATAACTTAATCTAATTTAACCGAATCTAATGTAAATGCTGCGGCACTTAGGACCGATATACTCTATGTCAAACTGTCCCTTAAACAGGCATATGATAATGACAATAATATAAATACATAATCAAACAGTCTTTAAGTCTTTAAACTTAATCTCGTGAAGTCTTTTAAACCCTATGACACTCAAGACTTTAGGCAGTGTAAACCTAACTAGGACACACCTCCTACATCTCACATCTTCAACCGTAGATTATAAGGAAATATTCAGAATTGCCAATGTGGCGCCGACAGCTGAGTGGACAGCGCTTGGGATTCGTAGTCTTGAGGTTCCGGGTTCGATCCCCGGTGGAGGCGGAGACAAATGGTCAAAATGTTTCTTTCACCCTGATGCCCCTGTTACCTAGCAGTAAATAGGTACCTGGGAGTTAGACAGTTGCTACGGGCTGCTTCCTGGAGTGTGTGTAACAAAAAAAGGAGGTCTGGTCGAGGACCGGGCCGCAGGGACACTAATCCCCGAAATCATCTCAAGATAACCTCAAGAAGATGATCATGTGGGGAGAATTAAAGTGAAAGATGAGCCGGAGAAGGAACACTTAGGGACAGTAAATGTCAGCGTCCCAGCCTCCACCTGTCAACTACTAAGGTGCTGTGATAAGGCTGGAAACGATGGTTCCTCTTCAAATAGTTCCCTTCTTACACATCCCGACTCCTCGGCCCGGTACAGAGATGTTACAGGTCACCCACCACCAGTACAGACACCACCAGGGGGTACAGAGATGTTACAGGTCACCCACCACCAGTACAGACAACACCAGGGGGTACAGAGATGTTACAGGTCACCCACCACCAGTACAGACACCACCAGGGGGTACAGAGATGTTACAGGTCACCCACCACCAGTACATACAACACCAGGGGGTACAGAGATGTTACAGGTCACCCACCACCAGTACAGACACCACCAGGGGGTACAGAGATGTTACAGGTCACCCACCACCAGTACATACAACACCAGGGGGTACAGAGATGTTACAGGTCACCCACCACCAGTACAGACACCACCAGGGGGTACAGAGATGTTACAGGTCACCCACCACCAGTACAGACACCACCAGGGGGTACAGAGATGTTACAGGTCACCCACCACCAGTACAGACACCACCAGGGGGTACAGAGATGTTACAGGTCACCCACCACCAGTACAGACACCACCAGGGGGTACAGAGATGTTACAGGTCACCCACCACCAGTACAGACACCACCAGGGGGTACAGAGATGTTACAGGTCACCCACCACCAGTACAGACACCACCAGGGGGTACAGGGATGTTACAGGTCACCCACCACCAGTACAGACACCACCAGGGGGTACAGGGATGTTACAGGTCACCCACCACCAGTACAGACACCACCAGGGGGTACAGAGATGTTACAGGTGTTATGATCTCAGCCTGCAGGAGAAACGAGTCTCCCTTCTTGAGAGTTATTCAGCAAGCCTGACCTAACTAGAAGGTCTAGCAAATATTGAGGTGATAACCCATATGAAAAATGGCTGGTTGGATATGTAAAACAATTTAAGATTATGGGCAGTAAGTAAGGAAATAGATAAATGACTGGCTAGGAGATGTGGACACTTTGCTGGAGGCGTGAGGCTCGCTTCCGGAGGACCTTGACCTCACTTGAGTGCCAGACATCGCAGGGGGAAGCCGCGCTCCGTTTGAGCTCCCGCCAGAAGGGAACCCCTAGTGATATATCTCGCAGAGAAGAGAAGTGTGCAGACGTGCCAGCTGTGGAATCGAGCTGGGGACGTGTGGTCTCAAGTCGTGGACGATAATTAGTGAATATTAAGCCGCCCGGAGGCATTATTGTGGGCTGTGTGGAGCGCCCTGACCAGACGCCGTCAGAGGGAAAGCGCCCTCGACCAATTAATCTGTGGTAAGCACGATAAACGCCAGTTCATAGTGATTACTTGTAGTTTGGTCGTGTGCCCAGCGACAGTAGCAATGTTTATGTATAAGTTAGACATGTTTTAATAAGGCAGAAAGCCTGAAATAGGAGAGTGAAGAGGGAGGAACACGGAGCGACGTCCGTCCTCTCTGAGCGCTGGCGGACGACTGAGGGAGCCGGCTCTTGACGGAGGAAGACCCTCCCAGTGAGTGAGGACCGACGCCAGGCGAGGTGGAGTATGGACCCGCCCAAAACGGGGGAGTCCACTCTCACTGTATGTAGAGGACAGATAGAGGTTTGAGGCAAGCATATTGTGTGGTTATTTTTGTTTATGTGTTAAAGGGGAACGTTTTATTGGAGTGTCGATGGGTTGCAGGTTTGTTCTTTGGGGAAGAAGTTGCTGAGAACTTCGAAGCCAGCAGAGGAAGTAGCTGATGAGACTCCAAGGTAGTGAAGCAGAGGACCTCGAGCTGTGAGGAGAAGCAGCAGTGAAGAGGAGTGTCACGTGCTTCTGTAGAGGTGGTGTAGCAGCCAAGAGAGCTGTGGAAGAACCTAACAGAAGGGTGAAGCACCGTAGTTGCACAAGGAAACTTCATGATAGCAGCCTGGAGGAGCTGCAGAGGATCCTGGTAGTGAAGCCCGGCAGAACCTAAGGATATTAGGGTTGTGAACTTCCAGAGGTGGAAGGGGAAGTTCTGGTGGATTACTTATAGGGAGTTGATAGTGTTTGGTTGTCAGTAGCGTGCAAGACGCAGTGAGAGGTGAGTGACTGTTGGCATCCTTATGTCAAGGAGTTTCTTATATTGAAGTATCAATGAACATTTATACTGGTATATGTTATTGCATTCAAATGCTGGTTTTCTATATATATATATGTTATCTTGCTGATGGTGCAACAGTGTGTGGGCTTGACCAACTTGAGGAGGTTAATAGTACCAGGTGGTGAACCAGGAGTTGGGATACCACTTGATAAGCTGATAATAGAGTTCTGATGGTATTGGAGTGCAACCTGATTTGGATATTATAGAGTATAGGATTCATTATTATTAGATGTGTGTATGTATCGTGTATGTGCTTTGTTCAGTAAATGTGTTACAATTTGCTGATGTTTGCCCTTGTCCTAGTGAGGCTTCCCAGGAGGTGGTAAAGAAGGAGAGAGAGAGAGGAAGAACCATGAACCACTGCTGTGGACAGGGTAGGAGGTAATACTGGTAAGTCATAGGGGGATTGAGGAGATCATATCTCATAAGGAGAGAGTGGGGAGTCACAGCGGCTCGAGTGGGTGTGTGCACGTGACAACGAGGCTAAGTGTTGGAGCCGCATCCCCTGAACGTGTGACGTTGAGCCCCTCTCCAAGAGCCAGAAGCGCCAAGGGTGATCTCCTAGTATAAGCACTCTGCCGAGTTGTGGGTTGGGTTGTCCATAGAGAAGGATCAACGACGACAACACCAACCAACCCACAGTACTATATAATAAATTGGGGGCCTGTGTCCGGGAGAGTGAACTGACACACCCACACCCTGTCCAAGAGTGGATTTGTACACCCTTGCTGAAATAAACTGTGTGACCGCAGGTGTATACTCTCTCTCTTGGGAAGACTCACAGGACAAAGATGGATAAGGTGCAAGCGTTTGTGGAGTCAGGCAAGCCTGAGGATTTAGAAGGTTGCACGAGGGATCAATTGAAACAAATAGCAGAAAAATGTGGCATCAGGTTGAAAGCATCTAAAGTAGCTGGGATGAAGGATGAGATCCTGAGGCAGTTGAGAGCCAGAAGTGAAGCGGCAGAACAAGGAGCCCAGGAAGGAGCTGAAAGTAGAAAAGAGGATGATGGGCAGGATGAAGTGAGATCCCAGGGATCGAGTAGGAGCAGCAAGAGTAGCCGCAGTAGCAGGAGTAGCCGAAATAGGAGCTTGGAGAGATTCCAGTTAGAGCTCCAGATGCAGCAACAACGAGAGGACAAGGAGAGACAGTTCCAGCTGGAAAAGATGAAATTAGAACTCCAGATGAAAAATGAAGCAGAGAAGGAAAAAGAAAAAACCAGACTGGAAATAGAAAAAGAGAAAGCAAGACTAGAGGTCGAAAAAGAAAAAGCCCAGGTCGAAAAAGAAAAAGCCCAGGTCGAAAAAGAAAAAGAGAGAACAAAACAAATGCAGATAGAAGCGAATAGAACCTTGGCTGAGCAGAGGATTGAACATGGGTTGCCAGAGAGCACCACCCAGGTATCACACCCACCAGAGGTTAGGGTTAGGGAGAAGGACATTCCCTTGTTTGTTCCCGAAGAGGCAGAGAGCTTCTTCGAGCATTTTGAGAAAGTAGCCAGTATCAAGGAGTGGCCACAGGAGGAATGGGCCCAGCTGGTCCAGTTAAGATTGACCGGTGCAGCCAGGGAGGCATACACCCAATTGTCACTGGAAGAGTGCCAGGATTACGCCACAGTAAAGAGCAGCATATTGCGCTCGTTTCAGTTAACCCCAGAAGCTTATAGGAAGCGCTTCAGAGAGATGATGAAAGTTGGAGCATGTACGTTTGCTGAGACAGCAAGAGATCTGGAAAGACGATTCCAGAAGTGGATTGAGGCTGCTGGAGTTGGATCTTATGCTGACCTGAAGCAACTGATGGTCATGGAGAAGTTCTTGGAGATGATGCATCCCGAAACAAAGTTCAAGATCCAAGAAGCAGGGATAATGGAGGTGAAAGATGCCGCAGATAGGGCGGATATGATTACTGAAGCGTACAAGAGCTTGAGGGAGAACAGAGTGAGAAGTGAGGCGAGATGCAGCAATGGCAGATCCAATGGAGTCTGGGGAGGAAGAAATTATGAGAAACCCAGAGGAGTCTGGGGTGAGAAAAATTTTGATAAATGGGCAGATAAAAGTAAGTACCCTAAAACTCAGAAGAGTAGGTCGCGCACTTCATCTGAAAGTGAAGATGGAGGAGCTAAACGAGAAACTGATCGGTATCCGGGAAATCAAGAGTCCAGTAAAGCTCCACAGAGTACGAGTAGTACGTCTGGCCCGAGGAACTCCAATACGAGTGGGCAGAGTCAGAGCCGCTTTGGTACGTATAGGAGAGATTTATCCCAGATGAGATGTTACCAATGTAACGGATTGGGTCACGTGATGCGAGATTGTCGGCAGGGCAAGAGAGTTGTGACCCTGGCCATGTGTGACCCCCGAGGTAAATATACTAATGTGTTCCGAGACAAACCACAGAGATCAAACTTAGTGAACGAGAGGCATAGACCGTTCATGAGCAAAGGTTGGATCAGTGTAGGAGGCCAACCTGAGGTAGAAGTTGGTATCTTAAGAGATACCGGAGCTAATCAGAGCTTGATTGCGAGAAGCCTGATTGGGGATGGTCGACGGTTAGCTGGCAGTGGGAAGGTGAAAGTATATGGGTTATTGTCTGAGAGTGACATGCCCGTATGTACTGTCCAGCTAAGGTCGGAATATGTGTCGGCGGAGGTGATGTTGGGAGTGTGCCCCGACATACCTATTCCAGGAGTCCAAGTGATCCTGGGGAATGACTTGTGCGGGACAAAGGTGTTGCCGAGAGTCGTAGCGGAGACTGTGCCAGAGGAGTGCCCAGAAGGCCACTGCACGTGTGGGACACCTGAGAGTGTGAACCTGACTGACATCCGAGGAGATGCGTCAGGAGACCGCCAAGCCATTGAGTACCCTGTCTCGGTAGTGATGAAGACAGAGGTGGCCGACGAGGAAGACACTGGAGAAGGTGAGACAGTGTCGATTAAACCGGTGGAAGATATCGATGTAGATATATCATGGCTGTTTGATGAAGGTCCAGCCCAGGAAAATGAAGTCTCGGTGAGGTCAAAAGTGAAGATGGCCCAGCCGAAGAAGAATCAGGTGAAGAGGGCGGACCTGAGTAGAGCCCGGACTGCTGAAATTAAGAGTCGGAAGGCGAATGCAACTGTGCTGAGTAGGAATGAGGAAGGATGTGGACAGACTGAAGACGAGAGTAGAGCGTCAAGTGGTCCACGAGCACAGAGGCATATGGATAATGGAGTTAAGTTGTGGGAGATGTCAGGAGTCAACATGTTCCACAGAAAACGTGAAGAAGAGATAGTGAAGAAGAGTAATAGCCGGGAAAATGAAAGGAGAAGAGACAGTATGTGTGGAGAGATGCCTACGAGCACTCTAGGAGAGGTAAAGCGATATGTACGGTCGAGTGCTGTTGGATGTAGTACAGTGCTCGAAGAAACTTTTAGGGAACGAAGAAGAGTTGAAGGAGAAGAAATGGAGTGGTACAGAGGTGAGAAGTGTGAGAAGAGGATGAGGATACAAGCATGGAGGAGTAGAAGAAAGCCGAGGACTCGGTGGGAGTCGAACAGGATGAGGTCTCAGATAAATGAGGAGACGCAAGGGAGGATCGTCGGTGAAGACGAGGAAGTGAAGTATGATGACAGGAGGCGGAAGTATAACGGCAGTAGATGGAAGTGTGAAGACGACAGAGGAGGTACAGACAGTAGATGTCTGACTCTGGACGGGAAGAGAAGAAGACGAGGAAACGGAGGGTGGAGACAGTAAGTAGAGTGGACCAATGGATTGCAGGCGTCCAAGGAGGACAGCCTAGCCAAGAGGTGCCAGAGAGGTCAAATCGTTTATGAGAAGATCATGTTTCTGGCGAGTTGTGAGCCAGATGTTGCAAGGAGCAACGAACTAATTGTAGACTCCTAAGGGAGTACGTAAGCAGATCAACCGTTCGAACCAATCGGTTGAAGAACGAGACAGTGTGGTGGCGGATGTATTATCCCGAGCTTTGCCACTGGAATAACTCTCAAAAATAAGGGGAGGGGAGTGTTATGATCTCAGCCTGCAGGAGAAACGAGTCTCCCTTCTTGAGAGTTATTCAGCAAGCCTGACCTAACTAGAAGGTCTAGCAAATATTGAGGTGATAACCCATATGAAAAATGGCTGGTTGGATATGTAAAACAATTTAAGATTATGGGCAGTAAGTAAGGAAATAGATAAATGACTGGCTAGGAGATGTGGACACTTTGCTGGAGGCGTGAGGCTCGCTTCCGGAGGACCTTGACCTCACTTGAGTGCCAGACATCGCAGGGGGAAGCCGCGCTCCGTTTGAGCTCCCGCCAGAAGGGAACCCCTAGTGATATATCTCGCAGAGAAGAGAAGTGTGCAGACGTGCCAGCTGTGGAATCGAGCTGGGGACGTGTGGTCTCAAGTCGTGGACGATAATTAGTGAATATTAAGCCGCCCGGAGGCATTATTGTGGGCTGTGTGGAGCGCCCTGACCAGACGCCGTCAGAGGGAAAGCGCCCTCGACCAATTAATCTGTGGTAAGCACGATAAACGCCAGTTCATAGTGATTACTTGTAGTTTGGTCGTGTGCCCAGCGACAGTAGCAATGTTTATGTATAAGTTAGACATGTTTTAATAAGGCAGAAAGCCTGAAATAGGAGAGTGAAGAGGGAGGAACACGGAGCGACGTCCGTCCTCTCTGAGCGCTGGCGGACGACTGAGGGAGCCGGCTCTTGACGGAGGAAGACCCTCCCAGTGAGTGAGGACCGACGCCAGGCGAGGTGGAGTATGGACCCGCCCAAAACGGGGGAGTCCACTCTCACTGTATGTAGAGGACAGATAGAGGTTTGAGGCAAGCATATTGTGTGGTTATTTTTGTTTATGTGTTAAAGGGGAACGTTTTATTGGAGTGTCGATGGGTTGCAGGTTTGTTCTTTGGGGAAGAAGTTGCTGAGAACTTCGAAGCCAGCAGAGGAAGTAGCTGATGAGACTCCAAGGTAGTGAAGCAGAGGACCTCGAGCTGTGAGGAGAAGCAGCAGTGAAGAGGAGTGTCACGTGCTTCTGTAGAGGTGGTGTAGCAGCCAAGAGAGCTGTGGAAGAACCTAACAGAAGGGTGAAGCACCGTAGTTGCACAAGGAAACTTCATGATAGCAGCCTGGAGGAGCTGCAGAGGATCCTGGTAGTGAAGCCCGGCAGAACCTAAGGATATTAGGGTTGTGAACTTCCAGAGGTGGAAGGGGAAGTTCTGGTGGATTACTTATAGGGAGTTGATAGTGTTTGGTTGTCAGTAGCGTGCAAGACGCAGTGAGAGGTGAGTGACTGTTGGCATCCTTATGTCAAGGAGTTTCTTATATTGAAGTATCAATGAACATTTATACTGGTATATGTTATTGCATTCAAATGCTGGTTTTCTATATATATATATGTTATCTTGCTGATGGTGCAACAGTGTGTGGGCTTGACCAACTTGAGGAGGTTAATAGTACCAGGTGGTGAACCAGGAGTTGGGATACCACTTGATAAGCTGATAATAGAGTTCTGATGGTATTGGAGTGCAACCTGATTTGGATATTATAGAGTATAGGATTCATTATTATTAGATGTGTGTATGTATCGTGTATGTGCTTTGTTCAGTAAATGTGTTACAATTTGCTGATGTTTGCCCTTGTCCTAGTGAGGCTTCCCAGGAGGTGGTAAAGAAGGAGAGAGAGAGAGGAAGAACCATGAACCACTGCTGTGGACAGGGTAGGAGGTAATACTGGTAAGTCATAGGGGGATTGAGGAGATCATATCTCATAAGGAGAGAGTGGGGAGTCACAGCGGCTCGAGTGGGTGTGTGCACGTGACAACGAGGCTAAGTGTTGGAGCCGCATCCCCTGAACGTGTGACGTTGAGCCCCTCTCCAAGAGCCAGAAGCGCCAAGGGTGATCTCCTAGTATAAGCACTCTGCCGAGTTGTGGGTTGGGTTGTCCATAGAGAAGGATCAACGACGACAACACCAACCAACCCACAGTACTATATAATACAGGTCACCCACCACCAGTACAGACACCACCAGGGGGTACAGGGATGTTACAGGTCACCCACCACCAGTACAGACACCACCAGGGGGTACAGAGATGTTACAGGTCACCCACCACCAGTACAGACACCACCAGGGGGTACAGAGATGTTACAGGTCACCCACCACCAGTACAGACACCACCAGGGGGTACAGAGATGTTACAGGTCACCCACCACCAGTACAGACACCACCAGGGGGTACAGAGATGTTACAGGTCACCCACCACCAGTACAGACACCACCAGGGGGTACAGAGATGTTACAGGTCACCCACCACCAGTACAGACACCACCAGGGGGTACAGAGATGTTACAGGTCACCCACCACCAGTACAGACACCACCAGGGGGTACAGAGATGTTACAGGTCACCCACCACCAGTACAGACACCACCAGGGGGTACAGAGATGTTACAGGTCACCCACCACCAGTACAGACACCACCAGGGGGTACAGAGATGTTACGGGTCACCCACCACCAGTACAGACACCACCAGGGGGTACAGAGATGTTACAGGTCACCCACCACCAGTACAGACACCACCAGGGGGTACAGAGATGTTACAGGTCACCCACCACCAGTACAGACACCACCAGGGGGTACAGAGATGTTACAGGTCACCCACCACCAGTACAGACACCACCAGGGGGTACAGAGATGTTACAGGTCACCCACCACCAGTACAGACACCACCAGGGGGTACAGAGATGTTACAGGTCACCCACCACCAGTACAGACACCACCAGGGGGTACAGAGATGTTACAGGTCACCCACCACCAGTACAGACACCACCAGGGGGTACAGAGATGTTACAGGTCACCCACCACCAGTACAGACACCACCAGGGGGTACAGAGATGTTACAGGTCACCCACCACCAGTACAGACACCACCAGGGGGTACAGAGATGTTACAGGTCACCCACCACCAGTACAGACACCACCAGGGGGTACAGAGATGTTACAGGTCACCCACCACCAGTACAGACACCACCAGGGGGTACAGAGATGTTACAGGTCACCCACCACCAGTACAGACACCACCAGGGGGTACAGAGATGTTACAGGTCACCCACCACCAGTACAGACACCACCAGGGGGTACAGAGATGTTACAGGTCACCCACCACCAGTACAGACACCACCAGGGGGTACAGGGATGTTACAGGTCACCCACCACCAGTACAGACACCGCCAGGGGGTACAGAGATGTTACAGGTCACCCACCACCAGTACAGACACCGCCAGGGGGTACAGAGATGTTACAGGTCACCCACCACCAGTACAGACACCGCCAGGGGGTACAGAGATGTTACAGGTCACCCACCACCAGTACAGACACCACCAGGGGGTACAGGGATGTTACAGGTCACCCACCACCAGTACAGACACCACCAGGGGGTACAGAGATGTTACAGGTCACCCACCACCAGTACAGACACCACCAGGGGGTACAGAGATGTTACAGGTCACCCACCACCAGTACAGACACCGCCAGGGGGTACAGAGATGTTACAGGTCACCCACCACCAGTACAGACACCGCCAGGGGGTACAGGGATGTTACAGGTCACCCCACCACCAGTACAGACACCACCAGGGGGTACAGGGATGTTACAGGTCACCCACCACCAGTACAGACACCACCAGGGGGTACAGAGATGTTACAGGTCACCCACCACCAGTACAGACACCACCAGGGGGTACAGAGATGTTACAGGTCACCCACCACCAGTACAGACACCACCAGGGGGTACAGAGATGTTACAGGTCACCCACCACCAGTACAGACACCACCAGGGGGTACAGGGATGTTACAGGTCACCCACCACCAGTACAGACACCACCAGGGGGTACAGGGATGTTACAGGTCACCCACCACCAGTACAGACACCACCAGGGGGTACAGGGATGTTACAGGTCACCCACCACCAGTACAGACACCACCAGGGGGTACAGGGATGTTACAGGTCACCCACCACCAGTACAGACACCACCAGGGGGTACAGGGATGTTACAGGTCACCCACCACCAGTACAGACACCACCAGGGGTACAGGGATGTTACAGGTCACCCACCACCAGTACAGACACCACCAGGGGGTACAGGGATGTTACAGGTCACCCACCACCAGTACAGACACCACCAGGGGGTACAGAGATGTTACAGGTCACCCACCACCAGTACAGACACCACCAGGGGGTACAGGGATGTTACAGGTCACCCACCACCAGTACAGACACCACCAGGGGGTACAGAGATGTTACAGGTCACCCACCACCAGTACAGACACCACCAGGGGGTACAGAGATGTTACAGGTCACCCACCACCAGTACAGACACCACCAGGGGGTACAGGGATGTTACAGGTCACCCACCACCAGTACAGACACCACCAGGGGGTACAGGGATGTTACAGGTCACCCACCACCAGTACAGACACCACCAGGGGGTACAGAGATGTTACAGGTCACCCACCACCAGTACAGACACCACCAGGGGGTACAGAGGATGTTACAGGTCACCCACCACCAGTACAGACACCACCAGGGGGTACAGGGATGTTACAGGTCACCCACCACCAGTACAGACACCACCAGGGGGTACAGGGATGTTACAGGTCACCCACCACCAGTACAGACACCACCAGGGGGTACAGAGATGTTACAGGTCACCCACCACCAGTACAGACACCACCAGGGGGTACAGGGATGTTACAGGTCACCCACCACCAGTACAGACACCACCAGGGGGTACAGAGATGTTACAGGTCACCCACCACCAGTACAGACACCACCAGGGGGTACAGGGATGTTACAGGTCACCCACCACCAGTACAGACACCACCAGGGGGTACAGAGATGTTACAGGTCACCCACCACCAGTACAGACACCACCAGGGGGTACAGGAGATGTTACAGGTCACCCACCACCAGTACAGACACCACCAGGGGGTACAGGGATGTTACAGGTCACCCACCACCAGTACAGACACCACCAGGGGGTACAGGGATGTTACAGGTCACCCACCACCAGTACAGACACCACCAGGGGGTACAGAGATGTTACAGGTCACCCACCACCAGTACAGACACCACCAGGGGGTACAGGGATGTTACAGGTCACCCACCACCAGTACAGACACCACCAGGGGGTACAGGGATGTTACAGGTCACCCACCACCAGTACAGACACCACCAGGGGGTACAGGGATGTTACAGGTCACCCACCACCAGTACAGACACCACCAGGGGGTACAGGGATGTTACAGGTCACCCACCACCAGTACAGACACCACCAGGGGGTACAGGGATGTTACAGGTCACCCACCACCAGTACAGACACCACCAGGGGGTACAGGGATGTTACAGGTCACCCACCACCAGTACAGACACCACCAGGGGGTACAGAGGATGTTACAGGTCACCCACCACCAGTACAGACACCACCAGGGGGTACAGAGATGTTACAGGTCACCCACCACCAGTACAGACACCACCAGGGGGTACAGGGATGTTACAGGTCACCCACCACCAGTACAGACACCACCAGGGGGTACAGGGATGTTACAGGTCACCCACCACCAGTACAGACACCACCAGGGGGTACAGGGATGTTACAGGTCACCCACCACCAGTACAGACACCACCAGGGGGTACAGAGATGTTACAGGTCACCCACCACCAGTACAGACACCACCAGGGGGTACAGAGGATGTTACAGGTCACCCACCACCAGTACAGACACCACCAGGGGGTACAGAGATGTTACAGGTCACCCACCACCAGTACAGACACCACCAGGGGGTACAGAGGATGTTACAGGTCACCCACCACCAGTACAGACACCACCAGGGGGTACAGGGATGTTACAGGTCACCCACCACCAGTACAGACACCACCAGGGGGTACAGGGATGTTACAGGTCACCCACCACCAGTACAGACACCACCAGGGGGTACAGGGATGTTACAGGTCACCCACCACCAGTACAGACACCACCAGGGGGTACAGAGATGTTACAGGTCACCCACCACCAGTACAGACACCACCAGGGGGTACAGGGATGTTACAGGTCACCCACCACCAGTACAGACACCACCAGGGGGTACAGGAGATGTTACAGGTCACCCACCACCAGTACAGACACCACCAGGGGGTACAGGGATGTTACAGGTCACCCACCACCAGTACAGACACCACCAGGGGGTACAGAGATGTTACAGGTCACCCACCACCAGTACAGACACCACCAGGGGGTACAGGGATGTTACAGGTCACCCACCACCAGTACAGACACCACCAGGGGGTACAGAGATGTTACAGGTCACCCACCACCAGTACAGACACCACCAGGGGGTACAGAGATGTTACAGGTCACCCACCACCAGTACAGACACCACCAGGGGGTACAGAGATGTTACAGGTCACCCACCACCAGTACAGACACCACCAGGGGGTACAGAGATGTTACAGGTCACCCACCACCAGTACAGACACCACCAGGGGGTACAGAGATGTTACAGGTCACCCACCACCAGTACAGACACCACCAGGGGGTACAGAGATGTTACAGGTCACCCACCACCAGTACAGACACCACCAGGGGGTACAGGGATGTTACAGGTCACCCACCACCAGTACAGACACCACCAGGGGGTACAGGGATGTTACAGGTCACCCACCACCAGTACAGACACCACCAGGGGGTACAGGGATGTTACAGGTCACCCACCACCAGTACAGACACCACCAGGGGGTACAGAGATGTTACAGGTCACCCACCACCAGTACAGACACCACCAGGGGGTACAGAGATGTTACAGGTCACCCACCACCAGTACAGACACCACCAGGGGGTACAGGGATGTTACAGGTCACCCACC
>NC_091159.1:13455747-13463247 GCF_040958095.1 Procambarus clarkii | reverse complement strand
AGTGGACGGGTCACGAAGTCGGTCAGTCGAAGTCACGGGTCGGCCTTAACACACAACACTGAGATATGGCCGTATTATGGTCATATATAACCATATATGGTCATGGGGAGCCGGTGGCTGAGCGAACACAACACTGGACGCGTGATCCTGTGGTCCCGGGTTCGATCTCGAGCGCCGGTGAAAAATAATGGGCAGAGTTTCTTTCACCCTGATGCCCCTGTTACCTAGCAGTAAATAGGTACCTGGGAGTTAGTCAGCTGTCACGGGCTGCTTCCTGGGGGTGGAGGCCTGGTCGAGGACCGGGCCGCGGGGACACTAAAGCCCTAAAATTGTCTCAAGATATCCTCAAGATATGATTGAGTATATTGGCCTTAGAAGTATTTATTTAAGCCTAGAATTGGTTAGGCGAAGCTTATGGCTAGTCTGTTTCACTCTGTTATGCCCTGTACAATTTCAATGGTTGGGTCTTATATTTCCCAACATTTTTCAACTTTTTTGGGGCCTAACATTTCACATTTTGTGCATTCCGTCCTTAATAGTTACAGGTTGTGTCATTTTTGTAGGATGGGGTTGCTTAGGAGGCAGTTGTGTAAACATTAAGGGTCCCATGGGTTCCTTAACACCCTCTTAAATATGAGAGGCATTACTAACACTTCTCAGTGTGTTAAAGTGGGCAACAAAATTACACTTCCAGGAAGGTGGGGTTGGGGGGGGGGGGGATGGAGGGTACCTGATCAATCGGGCTGGTAATGGTCAGACTGCATACAGCCATGACCAAACAATCTGGTTGACCAGATGGCCAACTATTAGGTCTTGTCAAAGACCGGGCCGCGGGGACACTGATCCCAGGAGCCACCCATTTCACGTTTGACTCAAGGTCGGTAGACTTAGAGTCTGCCGACCTATACCGACTTGATGATGAGGAGGAGTGATACAGATAGATAGCAAGAGGCTGCAAGACGACCTGAACAAATTGAATGAATGGCTCAAGTGGCTACTTGAATTTAACCCGAGTTAGTGCAAAGTAATGAAGGTTATTTGACGCCAAGACGCCAGCAGCAGGAAACAGAAGGGTGTAGTGTGCGCGCGGACCCCCGTCAGGTGTTGGGTACACGCCATTCCAAGCACCACCTGTCAGAGGAAGGCCAAACCTGCTTTATTACTATCTCCATCATTAGTTCGAACCCCGTGGGAGAATTGGCAGTCGTTAGGACCAATTACGGCCCTCTGTGGCGGTGAACCAGGGGGGGGGGGGACGAGGGGGGGTGGAGTCACGGCGAAAAGAATGGGGATGTAATTGTTGTAGAAACTCTGAGCGGCTGTGATGGGATATTTTTTTATTTTTAATGCTGGTGAAGCGAGGCCTCGAGGGCTGACTTCATTATTTTATCTCCCTTTTCCCTTGTTCCCTTCCCTCCTCTCTCTCCCCTTTCCCTTCCTCCCTTCTCTCCTCTCTCTCCCCTCTGTCTGTTCGCCTCTCTAAAATTTGAACGATATCATGGATCGATATCATAAAGATTATCATGGCCCCTGCGCAAGGCTGCAGGCAACATCGTGAAGAGTTGAACAGACACGTGGTGGCCAGGGAGCGCCTGGCACCGTTCATTTTGTATTAACACAATGAGATACGTCAGCATTTGTGCAGCTGCCCTAGACTATATGAAGGAAAGTACACTGTGTCAAAAAAGCTAGCTACGTGGTGCTAAAAAATCCCCATCACACAGGCTGGTTAGTCATAGAGAGGCATGTGATGAGTAGTCTGCACTGGCAGACTCTGGGTGCATTATGAGGATATCATCATCAACACGAGAGTGAATAAAGGTCTAATCGCTGCACAGAGTAAAGGGTCTCGAATCTCCTTTGTATGGATACCATCACACACAAACATAACCCATCATAATGAGACAGACATTACAGCCAAATTAGCGTGTATCAAAGATGAAGTTGAATTAGATCTAGGTATTCCCATCTTTTCTGTCAAAACTGTATTGGTCTAAACACTGAGGTCTGATAGGAAAGAAATTACTGACTCCCAACGCCCTGAAAGTACTAGTATAAAAAGCTATGATTTCTTCAGTCAGGGATTTTTTTTTTATATATACATGAGGTACATCTGCATTAGTGCAGCTGCCCTAGACTATATGAAGTGGAGTACAGTGTGTCAAAAAAGCTAACTAGGTGATGCTAAAAAATCCCCACCACACAGGATGGTTAGTCATACAGAGGCATGTGATAGGCAGTCTGCACTGGCAGACTCCGGATGCATTTTGAGGATATCATCAACACAAGATTGAATAAGGCAGCAGTGGTAATACAAGTCCCCATCTCGCAGGATGGTTAGTCATACAGAGCCATGTGTTTAAGTAGCCTGCACTGGCAAATTTTGGGTACTACTGTGAGGATATCTTCAAGAATACGAGAGTGAATAAAGTAATTGCAAAGCTCCAGGTACCTCATGCCAACTGGTCTGAAAGGTCTAATAACTGGGCATTCAGTGATGTAGTGCGGGAGATCATGCCGTAGTTCCTGCTCACAGAGTTTGCAACTGGAGTGCTCAGGATTGGGAGATCCGTCACCTGCAGCCACCTGCCACAGGTAACGGTAACCCAACCTGATCCTGGCAACCACTGTGTCGCACAGTCTAGTGGACGTTTTGTGCTGTCCATAGATGTAGGTTTCAGATCTGAACAAATCATAGCTTTTTATACTAGTACTTTCAGGTCGTTGGAGTCAGTAAGTTCTTTCCTATCAGATCTGAATGTTTGGACCAATACAGTTTTGACAGCAGAGATGGGGATACCTAGATCTAATTCAACTTCAAACTTGTCTCATTATGATGGGTTATATTTATGTGTGAAGGTATCCATACAAAGGAGATTCGAGACCCTTTACTCTGTGCATCAATTAGGTCATTTATAATTGGGAGTATTAGGTTCTTGCTGTCGATCTTCCAAGAGAAGTTTTCGATTGCTTGAAGAGCAGTCTTTGAATCACAGAATATTATTCCTCCTCCAATATTTTTTAATGTACTGGTAGCTAAGTGTAATGCTGCTAGTTCTGCTTGTGTGGAGGTCAGCCAGTTGTTTAACCTGACACTGACAGTCTTTGTGCAAATATTATTTCTATAAAACCTACATGCCGCTGCAGTCCATCCAGTAGAGGACTGGACTGAGCCGTCGGTGTAGACACAGTGCTCGTGAGATCTTAGACTCTCGATGGAGGAGGCAATTGTTTCAAGAGTGACAGCTTTGAGAAGAGCAAGATTCTCATTATCTTTCTTGGTGTACAGGTGTGTATGATACTTGAATGGAGGGGTACAGATAAAGAGGAATATCAGAGACAGGTAGATTGCACTTAAAAGGAATGTTAAGTTTAATGAGATTGTAAGCATTGTTGCTCAGCCAATTATCATAAAAGGAGTGAGTTGGTATGTCGGCACCAGTCAAAAGGGTGTTAACAGCACTAAATAATTTGTCTCTGAGCTTTTTTTTTTTTTTTTTTTTTTTTTTTTTTTTTTTTTATATATATATGAGGTACATCTGCATTAGTGCAGCTGCCCTAGACTATATGAAGTGGAGTACAGTGTGTCAAAAAAAGCTAACTAGGTGATGCTATAAAATCCCCATCACACAGGATGGTTAGTCATACAGAGACATGTGATAGGCGGTCTGCACTGGCAGACTCCGGATGCATTTTGAGGATATCAACAACACAAGATTGAATAAGGTAGGGCCAAGAGCTGCGCATGTAAGTCTACGGCCTTGCCACACATGATTTGAATGTCTCGACTTTGCACTCTTCATGGGTCAATGTTTTGTTGTCTGCCTCCCACCATGATTAGTCTCTAGCCAAGATGGCTCTCCTCTCTCCTGATCTCTCTGATCTGATGGCTCTCATCTCTCCTGATCTCTCTGATCTGATGGCTCTCCTCTCTCCTGATCTCTCTGATCTGATGGCTCTCATCTCTCCTGATCTCTCTGATCTGATGGCTCTCCTCTCTCCTGATCTCTCTGATCTGATGGCTCTCATCTCTCCTGATCTCTCTGATCTGATGGCTCTCCTCTCTCCTGATCTCTCTGATCTGATGGCTCTCATCTCTCCTGATCTCTCTGATCTGATGGCTCTCATCTCCTGTACCCAAGATGTAGCTAATTTAAATTTGGAAATAACAATATTTGTAACAATTTACTCTTTTGTGTTTTCATAGTTTTGGCATAAGTGATATTTTTCCAGTTGATTTACCAGAATTAATTTTGTATTTACGGAAGCGATTTAAATCGTTTCATTATTTTGACAGCTTTTTTTATAAGCAATTTTAATTTGTAAAAGAAAAATGAATATTCTTTTCTCTTTAACAGGCTGGTAAGATTAAAAACTTTTCATTTAGGTTAATTGTTAAAATTGAGGTTAATTGAGAAAATGATCGGTGAGGTATTTTAGACTCACTTTAGGCTTTAGGCTCGTAACGCCTCCGAGCTCATACACTGCTTAATCGGTGCAAACAAAGCTGCCATGAGTGAGGAAAGATGCACAGGTTTCGCAAGTGGCCACTTAAGACGTTTGGGGATTTCCGTCCCAGGCACTTATCCAATCAACTGAGGCACACAATCAACAACAGCCGCCATGAACTAATTACCATTATCACAATAACTTGAGAGGTTATAGCAACAATGTGAAGAGCTGAACATTGTTACCCTCGACCACGCCTGTTTGTCTTCTTGGAGGAGGTGGGAGGGACTGCTGTTCTTATATCCTGCTTTCTCTTCCAACTTCAGTAGCTGACTGACTTTGCAATGTCAACTCCTCTCTCTGTCTCTCTCTCTCTGTCTCTCTCTGTCTCTCTCTCTCTCTGTCTCTCTCTCTCTCTGTCTCTCTCTCTCTCTGTCTCTCTCTCTCTCTGTCTCTCTCTCTCTCTCTCTCTCTCTCTCTCTCTCTCTCTCTCTCTCTCTCTCTCTCTCTCTCTCTCTCTCTCTCTCTCTCTCTCTCTCTCTCTATCTCTCTCTCTATCTCTCTCTCTCTCTCACCCACAGTAGTGATTACTACCTACATGCACACGACTGTTGAAACTATAGGTATCACGGGTCGTTTGTTGATGCTGGTGATGACTGATGTGAGTGGGGCGGAGGTGGAAAGGTTGCAGAGTTGATTGTTCTAAGAAGGGGGGCAGGGGGTAGTGGGTAGGGGGGGTGGAGAGAGAGAGAGTTGTGAGGTAAGGGGGGAGAGGGAGACACTGGGCAACATTTAGCAACAGAAATAGACGTAATTAATATTGAGCTTAATTGTGTGTCATAACTCAGTGTGAGGTCAGAATGGGGCATGACCTGGGTCACGGGGGCGGGGGGGGGGGGGCTGGAGCTGTAGCCAGGATGGGTTATGGCGTCACAGGCGTGATCGGCGGGATGTCGTAGGATAGGATGCTGGAGGCTGTCTCATCTCATCCTTTTCTTCTCATCCTCTCTCCTCATCCTCCTCATCTCTTCTCATCCCTATTTCTAGTCTCTCCCTCTCCCTCTATATTTTCCCCTTCTTTACTTCCCTCCCCCCTCCCCTCCAATCCTTCAGTCCCTCCCCCTCCCCTTCCTGTCCCTCCCCCCCCCCTCTCCTCCTACATCATCTTCCCCGGGCCTCCAGGCTGACTTAATTCTTCATGTGGTTAAGACAGCGTTGTACCGTGCCAGGGGACGGTGTTGTACCGTGCCAGGGACGGTGTTGTACCGTGCCAGGGACGGTGTTGTACCGTGCCAGGGACGGTGTTGTACCGTGCCAGGGACGGTGTTGTACCGTGCCAGGGACGGTGTTGTACCGTGCCAGGGACGGTGTTGTACCGTGCCAGGGGCCGATGTTGTACCGTGCCAGGGACGGTGTTGTGCCGTGCCAGGGACGGTGTTGTACCGTGCCAGGGACGGTGTTGTACCGTGCCAGGGACGGTGTTGTACCGTGCCAGGGGCCGATGTTGTACCGTGCCAGGGACGGTGTTGTACCGTGCCAGGGACGGTGTTGTACCGTGCCAGGGACGGTGTTGTACCGTGCCAGGGACGGTGTTGTACCGTGCCAGGGACGGTGTTGTACCGTGCCAGGGACGGTGTTGTACCGTACCAGGGACGGTGTTGTACCGTACCAGGGACGGTGTTGTACCGTGCCAGTGACGGTGCAGTACCGTGCCAGGGACGGTGCAGTACCGTGCCAGGGACGGTGCAGTACCGTGCCAGGGACGGGGCTGTACCGTGCCAGGGGACGGGGCTGTGAGTGGTACCCCATAAGGCGAGCTATTTAATATCCGGGAAGTATATGTTGGGAGCGGAAAATAGCTCCAGCGTAATTGGTAGTTGTAAATCAGAAGATGTTTATACATGGTTGTGTAATTGACCGGAGAGCTGGCCAGGTTCCGGGGTACACTCTCATGACGAGGCTGTAGGGGCCGTTCACCTGAGACCACTTGGCGGAAGAGTCAAGGTTGTAACTGACCGGTTGTGGCTGTAGCCGGTTGTGTTGTAACCGGTTGTGTTGCATAATTGATGCCTCGGCTGATCCAGAGAGCGCTCAGGCATTGGCTGCCCAGTATCCACTCAACCTGTTCTCGTAGCACGGCGTATTTTGACTTAGATTTAACCTAGGGTTAGGGAGCCGATCGGCCGAGCGGACAGCACACTGGACTTGTGATCCTGTGGTCCCGGGTTCGATCCCAGGCGCCGGCGAGAAACAATGGGCAGCGTTTCTTTCACCCTGATGCCCCTGTTACCTAGCGGTAAATAGGTACCTGGGAGTTAATCACCTGTCACGGGTTGCTTCCTGGGGGGTGGAGGCCTGGTCGAGGACAGGGCCGCGGGGACACTAAAAGCCCCGAAATCATCTCAAGATAACCTCAAGATAGGGTACCCAGGGTACAAGAGGCCACTTGGGTAAAACCTAGAATATCAAAATGGAAACCAAGTTTAAATCACAGTTAAATCACACAATAAAATGATAAAATCAGTTTAAAAATTTTTGGAGTAATCGTGTCGGAAGACTTTATTTACTTTTAAAGAGAACAATAAGGTAACTGTCACGACTGCAAGAAAAATAACAGGTTGGATAACAAGGACCTTCTAAACAAGGGATGCCGTACCATTGATGATACTTTTTTGAAGACACTAGTGCTCTATCTGGTGGAATATTGTTGCTCACTAACAGCCCCATTCAGAGCCGGAGAAATTGCTGACCTGGAGAATGTACAGAGAACGTTTACTACTTGAAATCACTCAATAAACCATCTAAATTAAAATGCCTAAATCTGTACTTTCTAGAGCGCAGGCGGGAGAGATACATAATAATTTACGCATGAAAAATATTAGAGGGGCTGGTTCTAAACCTACACACAGAAATAACATCACATGAGACCAGGAGGCATGGCAGGATGTGCAGAATACCCCCGTTGAAGAGCAGAGGTGCAACAGGTACTCTGAGAGAGAACTCTATCAACATCAGAGGCCCGAGACTGTTCAACACGCTTCCACTACACAT
>NC_091159.1:13448247-13450747 GCF_040958095.1 Procambarus clarkii | reverse complement strand
CCAATAATCAAGACCTAGGACCCGAGGCCAGGACCCAACACCCAATAATCAAGACCCAGGACCCGAGGCCAGGACCCAACACCCAATAATCAAGACCCAGGACCCGAGGCCAGGACCCAACACCCAATAATCAAGACCTAGGACACGAGGCCTGGACCCAACACCCAATAATCAAGACCCAGGACCCGAGGCCAGAACCCAACACCCAATAATCAAGACCCAGGACCCGAGGGCTGGACCCAACACCCAATAATCAAGACCTAGAACCCGAGGCCTGGACCCAACACCCAATAATCAAGACCCAGGACCCGAGGGCTGGACCCAACACCCAATAATCAAGACCCAGGACCCGAGGCCTGGACCCAACACCCAATAATCAAGACCCAGGACCCGAGGCCTGGACCCAACACCCAATAATCAAAACCCAGGACCCGAGGCCTGGACCCAACACCCAATAATCAAGACCCAGGACCCGAGGCCAGGACCCAACACCCAATAATCAAGACCCAGGACCCGAGGGCTGGACCCAACACCCAATAATCAAGACCTAGGACCCGAGGCCTGGACCCAACACCCAATAATCAAGACCCAGGACCCGAGGCCAGGACCCAACACCCAATAATCAAGACCCAGGACCCGAGGGCTGGACCCAACACCCAATAATCAAGACCTAGGACCCGAGGCCTGGACCCAACACCCAATAATCAAGACCCAGGACCCGAGGGCTGGACCCAACACCCAATAATCAAGACCTAGGACCCGAAGCCTGGACCCAACACCCAATAATCAAGACCCAGGACCCGAGGCCTGGACCCAACACCCAATAATCAAAACCCAGGACCCGAGGCCTGGACCCAACACCCAATAATCAAGTCCCAGGACCCGAGGCCTGGACCCAACACCCAATAATCAAGACCCAGGACCCGAGGCCTGGACCCAATACCCAATAATCATGACCCAGGACCCGAGGCCTGGACCCAACACCCAATAATCAAGTCCCAGGACCCGAGGCCTGGACCCAACACCCAATAATCAAGACCCAGGACCCGAGGGCTGGACCCAACACCCAATAATCATGACCCAGGACCCGAGGCCTGGACCCAACACCCAATAATCAAGGGAGGAAGATCCGCCATAACAGGAACTTTTATGGATCAAACAAACAAAAAACGGGAAACGATTGTATGGATGTAGATTTAATGGAAGAAAACGAGGCTAAGATGTCACTGTGGTGACGGGCCGAGAGGCGCAACCCGCTGTGGGCGTTGACTGGCCCTTATGGCCCTTGTGCCTTGGTGTTATAAGGGCGACAGTCGTGGGGTGGTGGTGGGACGCCGGCCGGCACTGATGGCTGCCCTCGGAGACAATTTGTGATAGTTGAGGATGGAAGAGCGTCTTCCCGGGTGTGGTTACCTTTATAGGGGCTCCCCGGCCCTTCCTCCCCACCCAACCACTGGGTGGGGAGGAAGGCCCTTCCTCCCCACTGGTCCTGTCACGAGTCTGAGGACCAGGGGGTTAGGCAGGACGCTACAAAAGGATTAGAGAGAAGAGGCGGTGGAGATAGGGCAAGGAAAGAAAGATATGGAAGGAAATGTATGATAGAATCAGTGAGTAGAGATGCCATAGGCACACTCAGAGAACACTGAACATCAGAGGTCCTCAGATGTTCAGTGCTCTCTCAGCAAGGGAAGGGAACTATCAGGGGGAAAGCACCAATCCATTGCGACTATATAGCACTGGGAAGGGGTCAGGATAAGGATTTGGGATGGGACGGGGGGCGGGAGGGAAGGAATGGTGGCCCAACCATTTGGACGGTCTGGGATTGAACACCGACCTGCATGAAGCGAGACCGTCGCTCTACCGTCCAGCTTAATTGGTTGGGCTCTCTCAGCAAGGATTCGAAATATTGCTCGTGGACTTCTATAAGAACCCATTAGATAAGTTCTTGCAAGACGTGCCGGACCAACCGGGCTGTAGTGGATATGTGAACCTGCGGGTCGCTCCAAGCAACACCCTGTTGGACCAAGTTATCACAAGTCGAGCCTGGCCTCGGGCCGGGCTCCAGGAGTATAGAGGAACTCCTGACGAGGCCGGGCTCCAGGAGTATAGAGGAACTCCTGACGAGGCCGGGCTCCAGGAGTATAGAGGAACTCCTGAGACCCTCTCTAGGTAAGATCCAGGTACAAGAGAGAAGGTGGCCGAAGGGATGGGGAATATTTTTATTGGTGATTTATCAAGAATTTACACCTCCCTCCCTCTAACCCTCCCTCCCTCCCTCCCCCAACCCTCCCTCCCTCCCTCCCTCCAACCCTCCCTCCAACCCTCCCTCCAACCCTCCCTCCCTCCCTCCCTCTAACCCTCCCTCCCTCCCTCCCTCTAACCCTCCCTCCCTCCCTCCCTCCAACCCTCCCTCCAACCCTCCCTCCAACCCTCCCTCCAACCCTCCCTCTAACCCTCCCTCCCTCCCTCCCTCTAACCCTCCCTCCCTCCCTCCCCCCAA